>NC_048218.1:81061210-81228257 GCF_002007445.2 Ailuropoda melanoleuca
GGAGGAGCCTGACGTGGGGCTCGATCCCATAACGCCGGGATCACGTCCTGAGCCGAAGGCAGATGCTTAACCGCTGTGCCACCCAGGCGCCCCCCCCAACACCTTTCTTGATCTAATTAGAATCTTGACATTAGAATACAATTTCACATCTATTGACAAGAGAGTAGAAACTAATGGTCAGATTTTAGGCATACTTCTACAATTTAAAACTGACCTAGTTTTATATATTTATATGTAGATAAAATCTAGAGAGGTTAGGTTGGGTGTATTTCATTACCATAGATGGGTTTCTGTCCCTTGCTCCCTCTCCTTCCCTTGAAGAATGGCATTCTGAAGGATAACACTAAGAAAGGAGGAAACATTTTGAGCTGAGACACATTTGTGACTTCCTGGCCAGGTATATACCAACTAGGAAGCATGTGTGGTGTTTTGCTCAGTGGAAGGCATAATGGCTTGGGAATATCTTGTTGAGGGTGGAGCAGTGGCCTGAAGCAAAATTCAGGTTTGTTTCATGCAAGCATCGTGGCCAAAGGGGATCCGATTTGAAGGGGAAGAGCAAGCAGCTCTAGTTCTAGATGTTCTGGGGCCTAAGACTGTAAAGCAGAGAGGCGTGTTTGCGATAAGGTGAAGCGTACCATGGGCCAGCCCTGGAAACAGAGCCTGAAGCAGCCAGGAGATAGTGAACTCCCAGCCAACTTGCTGAGGTCCAGGGCTGGGCTCTAATCCCGCAGAGGCTCAGGAGGGAGGTGTGATCAGGCACCAAGGACCAGCTGGAACCTTGGCTGGTTTTGGTGAAGTTAGATAGGAATAGAGGGTCCTTGGAGCTCACATGGTGTCCAGGATTCACTTTCATCATGGGGAGCTCAGAGGAGCAGATGAGCATTGTCCCCAGGGGAAGAACAGGTAGGGATTAAGCTGGGGCTGGGAAGGGTAAAGGTTTCAACTAGTTGTGAGGGAGTTCACAGCTGGAGTCCAGGCCTACTGGGAGTGGCCTGACCAATAAGAACCAGGGACTCAGAAAGGGAGGTCAATGAGTCAGGATGACCACGCTGGAGAGATGCCTATCAATACCTCCCAAAGTCCCACGGAACCTTTCCACTTTCCTCTCATTGTCCAGAATTTAGGCATGTGCCCACAATCAGCTACAAAAAGTTAGGAAACAGTCTTTTATTCCAAATAACAGTGCTCCCAGGTAAAAATTGAGATTCTGTTAAGGAAGAAGAGAATTGATATAGGGAGGCAATCACCACTTTCTACCACAATCCCCACATCCTCTGCAAGAGCATGTCTTTTTCTTTTAAAATCTGGACTCTGCTTTTTGCCAGTAGTACGACCAAGAGCAAATTAATGAATTTATCTAAATATCTTTATTTTTAATTTTTTAATTTTTAAAAATTTATCTCAATCTCAGTCCTAGTATCTATAAAATGGGCACATCACCACCTTGTTCACAGGTTTGTGAAGATGAAATAAAATTAACATATGTAGACAGTACTAAATACACATCGGTTTCCCTTGTCATAAATTTGGTTCTGCTTTTCTCTTGACCATTTCCCTCTACCATTTTCCTGGTATTATTTTGATTCCTTGCTCAAGATTGGCCTGGGGGATCATCTTACCCAGATCTTATCCATGAAAACAAAGAAGCAGACTCATCCAATGCAATTCCTCTCAGGTTCTATACCCTCAGGGAAGGGAGTTGGTACTATAATAAAACACATCATTTGAATTTTTGCCATTTAACAATAATAGGTTTCATGAAAACTTAAAGAAATTGGCCAATTTGGGTCTATTTGGGTTAGAGTTTATCTAAAATAGTTCTATTTTTTGTGTCTGTACTGAGGTCCACAGTTTATAAAACCTAAACACTTCGATACTTGCTGCCTTTCAATAAGACATTTATGGCGGTACGTTTTTCTTGTCACATGACTGTCACCTGTTAGACCTCGTTATAATCATAGACTCATTCTTTGGCTCCAGCTCTTGTTTGCTAGGGCAATGTGAACTTTAGATTAGATATGAACTCTCCGCTAAACTCGGTGGTTGAAAAGTCCCCTCAGAAATGCAGTCCTTGATTGTCCTCCTTTTGACCTCATTGCATGTCCTTTCTTATCTTGGTAACCATAGAAATAACTAGGAGAGGTGAAGTTGGTCCAGATCCACGCCTGTATTGCNGTCCCCTCAGAAATGCAGTCCTTGATTGTCCTCCTTTTGACCTCATTGCATTTCCTTTCTTATCTTGGTAACCATAGAAATAACTAGGAGAGGTGAAGTTGGTCCAGATCCACGCCTGTATTGCATGGAAGGCAATAGTTGCACTAGTGCTTTGCCAATGATTTGACAGAAAAGGGTTGAATCTTGAACAGATGTTCTTCTGGCTTTTGAGGGCATATGGGAGACAGTGGGAAAGTGAAGGGCTTACTGTACCTGCCCTCTTATCTCTGCTCTCACCATGAAATGCACTCCCAAATCCCAGGGGATTCACTTTTCCCTCTAGAGGTCACTTACTCCCATCCCCTCTTTGTGTGGGCTCACATGTCCTTACCTCTTTCTGTTGATCTGTCTGATCGTCTGTCCTCTCTCACCGTGTAGAGTCAATGTGAGCTTTGGAATTGCAAGATCTCTTATGAACCGGTATACCTGATCCTTGATTTCCCGCTCTGTCAAATGGTAATAAAACCTGCTTCTCAGAGTTATTTTGAGGATTTAAAAAAAAGATGTATCTACTGTATACATTTCTAAGCCTAAAGGAATTTTATAAATGTTGGTTTATTTCCCTACATATTAATATTATTCCTTTGACCATGTCCATGTTCTTTTTACCTCTAAAACTTTACTTCTCAACATGTGGTCCCAGGACCAGCAATATTGGAAACGCCAGATATTAAGCCCCACCCCAGACCTACTGAATCAGACTCTGCATTTTCACAACATCCTTAAATGTTTCATATACATGATAAAGTTTGAGAAGCACCGCTGTAAAACAAAGACTCCTCTTTTCATCTTTTTTCCAAAGGGGAAAGAATAATGTGCACCCCCGGTTTCATGCCTACCCTGTGTCAGGTGCTGGTTTTCTGACTGCAGTTTCCCTCATCATCACTCTGTGAGGTTGGCACTGTCATCTCCCCTGACCTGTGAGGAAATAGACATGAAGGGAATTTAACTTCCCAGCTCAAGAGCAACAAGGAATGGCTCAGGTGAGACTCAAACTCAAGTCTTTTTGCCCCTTTTGCACTACTTCAAAACCACACAAGCCTACTGGCTTTCATTGCTGGAGGAGAAGACAAAAGAGGGGGGAAAAAGTAGAAAATGAAAACAAAACAAAATGAGAGACATGAAAACATTAAAGTTAACCTTGAGGGGTTTTTTGTTTGTTTGTTTTTGGTTTTTTTTTTTTTTTGAGAGAGAGCACAAGTGGAGGGAGGGACAGAGGGCAAGGTAGAGGTAGGCTCCCCACTGAGCACGGAGCCCAGTGATGCGCGGCTAGATCCCAGGACCCTGAGATCACGAACTGAGCCAGAATCAAGAGTCAAACACTTAACCAACTGAGCCACCCAGGCGCCCCTAAACATAACCTTGAGTTTTGACGAAATCGGTAGAGAACCACTTCCTTGATGACCTGTTCCAGCTGTCCTCAATTCTTTTCCTTACCCTTGATTTGATGTTGACATACATTTTGGCACCTGATTAAAGCTGATAAAATATCCCACAAAAGTGAAGTGGTTATTTATTTTTCAGCCTGTTTAATGAAATAGTGTATCAGCTGATCATGGGATCAAACCCAGCATGTGATTGTGTTTATGAGTTTTATTTTCAGATGTGTTTTTTTCTCTCAACTAGACTGTGAGATTGTTAGGGTAAGACAACCTGCCCCTTCCTTACTCCTTCTCTCCTTTCCTTCCTTTTACCCTTCCCTTCCTCCCTCTCTTCCTTCCATCTTTCCTTCTTTCCTTTCTTTCTTCCTTCTTATGTTTCTGGAATGAGAGGTGAAATTTAATTTCAGGTTATTTAATAGTTTTAGTCTATCTGCAATTGACAGATTATGTGTTGTTATTAATGCTTCTTTTGATTTGAGCAAGGAATCCATGCTGATCAATATTATTTTACATCAAGAAACGGTATCTCATATCTGGTCTTATGCACTAATCTTGATGTCTTAAATTTCTTGTTATGTTAATAAACTCCCTAACTATGACTTCCGAAATTTAAAAAGGCATGAAAACATTAATTAACTGAAATATTTGATTTTCCAATGTGGATTTTAATAATTCACCAATAATTCCATATGGGTCAAAATAAATAAAATATAAAAATTGACCTAATATAGAATATACCTTACATTCTTCTGTAATGTTACTAAGCAAAAAGAGGTATGTTGGAAACACAAACTGGATTTTTAATCTTTTGGAAAGATCTCTCTTAGAAGCCAATATTTTACCTTTATAGCAGTCTTAAATAAGTCTCTTGAAAAGCCCATGATATATACTGCCAATCCATATTTCAGCTATCAAAGTTAATAAACTATACCAATTTACCAATTTCTCCATACTTTGAAGTTTAATTCACTAGCCAACATTCCCCAACAGTCAGAACTGAAATGATAACTGCTCCCACTAATTTTTTTTAAGATTTTATTTATTTATTGACAGGAGAGAGTGAACACAAGTAAGGGGAACAGCAGGCAGAGGGAGAGGGAGAAGCAGGCTCCCCGATGTGGGGCTCGATTCCAGGACCCTGGGATCATGACCTGAGCTGAAGGCAGATGCTTAACTGACTGAGCCACCCAGGCAACCCTCCCAGTAATTTTTAAAAACCTCTCCACTCTACTTATTTATTTAAACTTGTTAAGATATAATTCTGTAAGAGGGGATGGTTATCTGAAATTCTTTTTTTTAAAAAAAAGATTTTATTTATTTATTTTGAGAGACAGAGAGAGCAGGAGCGGAGTAGGAGCAGAAGGAGAGGAAGAAGCAGACTCCCCGCTGAGCAAGAAGCCAGACAGGGGACTCAATTCCAGGATCCTGAGATCATGACCTGAGCCAAAGGCAGGCGTTTAACTGACTGAACCACCCAGGCGCCCCTGAATTTATTTCTTCTGGTCACCAAAACTGTGTCTGTGAAAGTCAGGGGATGCTATCCATCCCTTCCAGATGCCTATTGCTATGGGAATGAATTTCAGGTCACAAACAGCTGTGTAGGAAATACCACATTTCTTTATTTTCCCTAAACCAACTGAAATCTGACTCTTTGCCCACATCCCGCAGAACAGGCAGAGAATTCACTCACTGTCTTGTTTGGCTCTGGCCACAGGACTGTGATAAGTTTCTGGGGAGACACTGTCTGATCAGTGACCAATGGCCCACCCTGGTTTCTGGGGGCATGCCTGTGTCTCGTCAGCATGGTCTGAGGGCTTAGGTGCTTCTGGACCATGCCTGGGGAAGCAGAATTTTGCGGGGACTCTTCCGGCCCCTGTGCATAGGGTCTGTCGTCCTCAGGAGCACTGTAAATCTTTCCCTCGGAGGTCTCGCTTTGTCCTACGGACTCGGCCATCAAGACGTGCCGCAAGTCTCAGGAACTCCACAGAACACACTGACCTTTGTCCCCTGCCTAATCTCTCAGAATCTCAGCTTGCTGTCTCTTTTCTGATTTTAAAAATGCTTTTCTCTCTCTTCTTCCCCTCCAAGACATCCAGGGTAATGTCTTCTATGGACTCAGGTTTTTCAAAAGACCAGAAGAGCTTCTGACTTCCTATTTACATGTTTGCAGCTTGGTAAAAATTCCCGAAGCAGGAAGTTACAAAGGACTCCTTCTTACTTGAAACTGAAAGAGGAGAGAACAGGAACAATGGAGAAATTATAATAAAAAAAATTATCATGACACAGATCTATACCGGTCCCTCAAAGAGGTTTTTACTTTGGGAATTTCATAAAGGCAATAAAGGCATTTATGTTTGATTAAATCTACTCTGGAATGAAAGTTCTATATAGTTCACTGTAAACTACATTAAAGATAAATACACAATTCTGGTATAAATTTCCAGTGCTTCCTGGAGCTGGGGAGAGCCTGTAGATGAGGTTTAGGTCTGCTCAGTGCTGCTTTGTGGAATTTTCTCTTTTTCTTCAGCTCCTGGAGGCATTTCAAACTTCATACACACACACACACACACACACACACACACACACACACACACCTTGTTTTTGTTTCATGGATTCAATATTTTATCTTATTTCTTTGAAGGTACAAATCATAGTCTTTTTGAAATTTGTTTGTACCTTGCAGGATTCTCTAGCGTAGGAAACTATGTTTAACATATATGCATATCCAAATAGATGATTATATTTTGGGGTTTGGATTTTACATTTTATTTTTGGTTTGTATTTTAAGTATATTAAGTAAATATCAATGTATAGTTTGATTTAAAGGTATTTAACTAGATAACTTGAAGGTAAAAAATCCTCTTAAAAGGAGAAAAACATGCTATTTTTCCCAGAGTGAACTAATGAAAAATAATTTTATGCAAATGATGTGCTCCTCAGATGCGTGATACAGAATTTTATAAATTATATTTTAGAAGTATTAGAATATGAGGGTAAAACCGTTCCTGGAAACTCGTTTTGGAAAGTGAAGAGTTGACTGAAAATTTATCTCTTTACACCATGACGAGATGGTTAATAACATGGGCTTAGAAATTACACTACAGGGACGCCTGGGTGGCTCAGTCGGTTAAACGGCTACTTTTGGCTCAGGTCATGATCCCGGGGTCGTGGGATCGAGTCCTGCATCAGGCTCTTTGCTCAGCAGGGAGCCTGCTCCTCCCTCTGCCTCCTCTGCCTGCCATTCCTCCTGCTTGTGCTCTCTGATGAATAAAATCTTTAAAAAAAGAAAGAAAGAAAGAAAGAAAGAAAGAAAGAAAGAAAGAAAGAAAGAAGAAAGAAATCGCACTCCAGTGTTTGAATCCTGCCTTCACAACTTCTGTGGGATGTTGAACAAATTACTTACTCTCTCAGAACTTCCATAAAATGAGGATAATAATAGTGTCTACTTCACAGGGTTGTTGTGGGGATAGAATGAAAAAATACATGTAAAGTACTTAGAACTCTGCCTGACATATTCAGTAGTCAGTAAATGTTAGCTATTATTACTATTTTTTATAAAGAAAGAGGTACCACTGTAAATGATTACGGTATGTAATCCATCCTATCAATTATTTATGGATAACTATTACTTATTCTTTTGTTAAAAAGTATTGTATATGCTATTTTTGACATATTTGCTTCTCATCATACCGAGACTTCAGAAAATTCACCATGTGCTACACAGTGTGATTGCCTTGAAGAGCTGCTGGGTGTGATCTCAATCACCAGAGGGGAAAAGCCTTACTATAGAATCACGTGGAACTCTGCTACGAGACTCCGATGTACAGCCAGCCCCTAAACACCCACACACTCACATGTATCTAGCAAAAGGTACTGCTGGCCTCGATGCCTGCATGCAAGAGCAAACAAGAAATCTCTGTCTCTGAAATAAAATGTTAACTCTTCCTGCCAACATAGGTACTTACTTTGGGGGATAACACCATTTGGTAAGTGGGCATTAGAATTTTCTAGTTGGTTCCTGAGGGTCCTGTATTTTAACTCAGCATCTCAATCTTTGTGATGCATTTTCTTCCTTCTTTAGTATTTGTACCAGTAACAATGGTACCTAACTACTAATTAAGTACTACCTGACTAACTATTACAAGCCTGTGCTTTCTTTAACTGGCAACAACCCTAAGAGCTGGACACTCATCATTCCCATCTTAGAGGTAAGGCACAAAAGTTTGAGTAACTTGCATAAAGTTAATAGCTAGTGAGTGGTGGATCCAGGATTGAACCAGACAGTTAGCTCTAACACCAACTCATTTTACTACCATTTGCTAATTCCATTCTATACACTAAGATATGTATCTGTGAGGTAAGTGTATAACATTCTACAAAATGCCTCAATAGGGTTTGCGTTTGCCATGGATTTGATTTTAAATCAAGTGAAAATCAGAAGTGTGACTCTGAGACTATGTTACAATGAACTTTTATAACATTTTTATAAAATATTTTATATAGCAATATACTTTATCCAGTTAACATAGATTTTGTTCTTTAAGCTCTAAGTTGGTTCTTTAAAGTGAGAAGAATAAGTTTCTATAATGAAGTTCACTTTGTCAAGGAAGGTGTTGAATGAGACTGTGAAAATAATAAAAATGGCACCTTATATTTGTCTCGTGTTTTATTTTTAAAATGTTTATAGGTGTTGAATTTGCTATTACAGGAGGAGCAATTATTTACTTTGCAAAAAAGATCCAGCATTTTCTAAGAATTGCATTATCACATTCATTTAACTAATGAATTCCCTAAAGCTTTACAAATATTATCCACTCTCCTATGACAGCAGAAGGGGGAAAAATGTCCCTGAGTTACTGGCTTCAGGAATGTTGGGCTGATAGGGAAAAGTTTACTCTCTTGTTAATTTCAAGGAGCTTTTAAAAACAAATGGTGTGGATGTTACTTTTTGATTTATATAGGAATTAGTCTTATCCTTTGCTTCATGAATCAGAACTCCATTTGGAGGAAAACTTTGTCCTGGGAGGCTGAGGCCTGATGAAAGGTCTCCGTGGTGCTCACTTTGATATCTCAAGCCATCTGTGGACTGGAGATGGTAAAAACATCTCTTTATTTGATGCTTGAGTTTCCTTTACAATTATCCTTGTTAGAGGTCTGTATTGCTGTGCTGTCCTTTCTAGAATAGCCCCACAAACATGTGGGTGCTCATTATTTCTCAAGGCAGCCCCTAAATCCTTCCTCTGTTCTTCCTCTCTCCCTTTCCCCCTCACTTCTTCCTTTTTCTTCTTCTTCTTCTTTTTTTTTTTACCAGCACTTATAACATCCACCTATTGTTTTTTATCCTTCCTTCAGGACCACACAAAACAAGACCACCCCCTCCTCAGACTGATAGTCTTACAACTAACTAGAGGCAATTATTACCTTTATTCACATCCCTCCACCCAAAATCAAAGAATCACTTTAAAGTGGGCAGATCCTTTCAAGCATTCTTTAGAAACCAATATTAGCTAAAATTTACTGAGTGACTACTATGTGCCAAGTACAATGTGTTTCTAATCCTCGAGAGCTTGTTTGGAGGTTCTAGCAGGGGAGTGCAGCTACTCATATACCCTTGACCAAAGAACGATGAAGAACGGTCCTCCTCTCTCAGGGAAGGTCGTCCTCTTCCATCAAGCGCGCAGCTTTGGAAGGGACGCACATGGAGCCATGAGGGAGGAAGGGGACGCCTACCTAGCCAGCCAGATCAGCTGAATCAACCCTGGCAATCAATAAGGTGACATACATCCAGCCAGATCGCCTTCACAGTGTGTTTCTAATCCTTACAACCTTGTCAAGTGAGTTAATGATAACTAATACACAGCCTCTACCATCAGTTCATAAGTAAAGCCCTTATAATAGTGGTTGACACATAGTAACATTCAAAAAATGTTACCTGTTTTTATCTTCTTGTACTTCTGCAAGCTTCTGGAGAAGTTTTGACTCAACTACAGTATTCTACATTTCTCTTTTTTCCCTTCTTTTTTTCCCTCTGCATTCTAAGCCCGGAAAAATTAAAGAGGAAATATTAGGCTCCTTTTATGAGTTCACTATTTCTCCTGGCTTTGTATTAACCACATATTTTGATCCTTAAAGTCATTCAAAGGGATGATCAAGGATCAAGGATGGAAGCCTGCAGTTTTCAAAAACTTCAGGTTATTCTAGGCCAGGCCTTCCTTTGCACAGTTCTTGGAGGTCTGGTTCTTCTGTAGAAGAACTATCCCACATAAGGAGAATGACACCTAAACGTTGAGTTTCAGCTCTAACAGGAGAACACTAAAAACACACCTCTGGCTTGCTTTTCATATATTAAAATTCATTTCGGAAAAAAAAAAACTGCCACCTTTGTTTCAGCTTAGTGAAAGGGAAGGGAAGTTGATGCCCTTGGTGATCAAGTGTGGGGTGGCTGGTGTCAGCTGCCACTGCGGCCTGAGAACTGGTTTATATAGGCATAGGATACTCTATTTTAACACAGCTTATCCTTTTGCCACTATAAGCAACAGCTCAGATATTCTGGCCAATCTCCTTGAGCTCACACTTCTTTGAACTGGGAAGGGCTGATGGAAAAAGTCTAGGTGATTAGACAAACCTTGGCAGTGGGACACCCATAGCTGTTGCTCTGGAATTCTCCCTTTTGGGAAAGGAGGTGCTCTGCAATGAAGAGTGCCTGGTGAGGTTTAGGGAGTATGAGAAGGAACCTGCTGGAAGGAGACCTGGGATTTGATTTCTGGGGCTATGCCCCTCACCCCCTGCAATCTCAGGTGGGGTTGGAAGCTTTTCTTACCCTGAATATGACTGGATCAGTTTCCCAGCTCCTGCTTTTCTTTTTGGCTTTTCCACCTTATAACTTCAGCCTGACATAGAGTGGGTTAAGCTGCTTTCCAAAGCACACAAGTTTACCCCTATTCACAAAATGTCAGAGCCAGAAGCAGAGCTGGAAATATATTTAGTGAAGATTTTAGTAAGATATATTTAGATGGTTCACCGTCACCTCCATGGGTAAAGTTATTGCTAGCCATTCCAGTGTAGGAAATGAAGATGCTTCTAAGCATATTCCTACTAATCTCTGTGCTGACTCACACCCAGAGCTCTCCACCTGGAAGTACAGGGCCAGAATCTCATCACACGGTGTGTGCACTGCACAGAGACCAGTACCATAGGCAGTGTGTTATGGAGGAGCAGCAAGTTTTAAAATATAAAGAGTGAGAAGCTAGTCTGTGGAAAAAATTTTCCAAATATTATACATCATAAATAGAAAAATATTTGATGATAGGGCTTTCCCCAAATTTAATAGCATCTGAAATATTTACATGACATTACCAAAGATGAGCTGCAAAGCTGAAATCAGTGTTGCAATGTATCAATGATAAAAAGCAAAAAGCCTCAGAAAGCCTAGGAAATACTGAATTGTCATTCTAGTTTTTAATAGGAAATGTTACAAAATAATTGTCAAATGAAGAGCTGATTGAAGAGTACACAGCCAAAAATGTACCACACAAGTATTATAGAGAGTTGCCAGGTGGTTAATTAATTAACAAATTGTTGCTTTTTGGATCTTGTGATTTTGTGATATGTCAACTTTTCAAAATTTGTAATTAGTTGTAATTTATCTTCTCATTTTAAATATTTATATTCACAGCTGCTTTTTCCATCTTTACCAATCTTTTGGTTAAGTGTCCACAATCTGACAATAGACACTGTCTCCTACTTCTGATTTTTGGGTGATACTCTGTTTGGTCAGGCTTATAGTCAGTAAGTGTTATTTGAGTGAGTAAAATAATAAATCACTGCAATCTGGGTGGTTAGGTGGATCAAAAAAAGGGTAGACTAATCTTGGGTAGAATTTGAAGAGATGATGGGGTGGTGGCATTAGTAAAAATATAGAGACAGGAAGACTATGGAGATAACAGAAGATGATGAATAGTTAAGATTGGTTCAAAAAACTTGTAACTATATGAGGTAATGGATATGTTAATTAACCTTATTGTGGTAATCATTTTGCAATATATACTTGTATAAAATCACTATGTTGTACACCTTAAATTTATGTAGTGTTGTATGTCAATTATATCTCAATAAAGCTGGAAAAAAAGATTGGCTCAAGGGAAAGGCTTGTGTTGAACAAGGGGTGAAAAAATAAGATAGGAAGTTTTAAGCCACATTAAGGGACAAGAATCTAGAATGTCAGATTAAGGGAATTTTACTTTATTATACAGTCATGAGAGCATATTGGACAACTGCTGCCTTTGCCCACTGAAAACCCATCACCTCATCTTGCAGTAGCAACCTTATTTTTCTCCCTTTCTTTCTTTTTCCTTCTTTCTCTCTCTTTCTTTCTCTCTCTTTCTTTTTCTTTCTTTCTTTCTTTTCTTTCTTCTTTCTTTCTTTCTTTCTTTCTTTCTTTCTTTCTTTCTTTCTTTCTTTCTTTCTTTCTTTCCTTCTCTCTAGAGAGAGAGGGGGGAGGGACAGAGGGAGAGGGAGAGAGAGAATCCCAAGCAGGCTCCATCCCAGCACAGAGCCTGACACAGGGCTCCATCTCATAACCCTGAGATCATGACCTGAGATGAAACCAAGTTGGACACTCAACCAACTGAGCCACCCAGGCACCCATTAGCACCCTTATTTTCTATAGGAACCTTGCTTTTCCCACTCTGAATCTATAGAGGTTGGGTGGCTTGACATCACCCTGGGCTCTGTTGGAGAATTGAGAAAGCGTACTCCTTTTCTGCTAATGATGCTACATTTCTTCAGTAGAAGCCCACAGGAGGTGGTGGCTGTTTTGTCACATTTTGGGAGACTGTGCTCAAAAGTGCAGCCAACCCATAGCCAAGAGATGAAGGTAGAAATATTCCTAATGACAATGCTTGAGTACCTAGATTCAACCATGCTTGAAAGTAGAGACCCTTGGCCTTTTTGGTTAGATGTGCGCCAATACATTTCTTTTTTAATTTGTCAGTTTGAACTGGGTTTGTTACTTGTAACTGAAAGGCAACAAATGTTTGTGAATGGGGTATGCAGATTTGTCTATTAGCAGATGGGGGTACAGAAGTCAAAGATGCTGGAACTGGAAGTAGAAAGGAAAGGAATGAGGAGTATGGAGGAATAATTAAGAGGGCTTGGTAACTACAGCAGGAAAAGGAAGCAAAAATGACTGGAAATTTAAGTGATGATACCATGGACAGCAATTTGTGAGTCAGAAAGAAAACCACACTCCCTCAACTCCCCCAGGGGTAAATACATTTATTTCTAGGCGTTGAGTTAGAGCTGATGATAGAAAAATTAAGGGGAAATATTTAGGAGGTAGTTAAAAGGTAGAATTAAATTAAACGTCAGGAGAAAACTCAGGATCCCAGATCTAAGAAGTAAATGTGCTGCCCAAATGGAACCGGGTGATAAGCTGCAGGGGGAGGTAAGTCTGAAACGGTAGAATGAGCAACTGGCTGATGGACAGCGAAGTCAAGGGGAACAAGGCTAAGGATGAATCAGGCCTTTTTCCCCTGCCAGACATCTAGTCTCCACCTGTGGAAGTTCAGGAAGCGAAGTTTGTGAAACGGGGACATGCTACTTGGGTAGGCACAGCTGCTAACGTTTACAAGTGCCCTGCAAGGCTAGGATTGAGCAGTGGAAGACCTGAGGGTGTGGGTGAGATTTTGGGGGGTGTGGCTCAAGGGACAAAATTAGTGAAGAACAAGGAAAAAAGAGACAAGAGGACTGATTAGAAAACTGTCTTGGGATGAAAAGAGAACCTCCGCAAAAGGGGATAGTGAGCAGTGGAGAACTGTAGAACCGAGGTGAACATCACCGGAGAATGTAGATTCACAGGAACTTGGGAGGCGGAACTAGATTAAAGTGAGTGGATGATACAAAAGTGGAGGCAATGGCTGGAGACCAGAAGTCTGGCAGGAAAGGAAGTTTAGGAGCAGGGTAGTCTACTAACAGAGCAGCTGAGCCAAGGGTTTTTGTTTGCTTTGTTTTATGACTAGGACAGAGGAGGCTTGTTTCAGAGGATAGACAGAAGAGAAGGGCCAGTGAATTTGAAGGGAGTGAAGATGCCAGAGAGAGAGAGAGGGTTCAATTGAAGGAGGGAGGTAAGATCGACAGTGGCAGAGAGAGCAGATGGGAAAGGAAGCAATACATCCCCCGTCTGAGACTGGGGGAGAGGTTGAAAGAAAAGGGGTAAAGAGATGCTTGCAGGCAGAATGCAGAGGAGGTGAGGCATCTATCATGGGTTTCCAGAATCGATAAGACGGTAACATGAGGTGTCTGCTGCATTCAACAGGGGCTGTGAATCAAGTTATAGTGAGGACATCCAAATTGCTTCTCTCCCCATGAGACTTCACAGAAGATTATGTTACTGTAAACTGATGTTTGAGCCAGGAAAAAAAAAATAAAAGGATACACAGTCTGCCACATACCTTAGCTTTGTATCTTTCAGTGAAAATGGGGCAACTGTCTGTCTTGTCATGACAAGAGGTAGATAATGCAATCTCATCATGGCATGATACATACCACTTGTCATCACTTATGTGAAGTAAAAGTACAGATGTAATTGGAGATGACAGACATTTCACAACTGTGTGCGGTGGAATATCTCCTTTCTCTGGGAGGATCCCAGAGAAGCCAATTTTCAAGTTTGGTGGCTGTGGCTTACTTTGGTGTGTAATAATCCTTGACAATAAGAAGAAAGACCTGCTATGAATCAGAGGCAGAGCTGGGAGGTAGTCTATCCTTGATTCTTACTATCAGATCAAACTTCCCAACACCAGAAGAACCGGTGAAACCTGCTGGGCAGGAGCCAGTCGTTGTGTCTTGTCTGATAAAAGTTGCTGCATTCCCATCCCCCTGCCCCCACCATCTCCCTCTGACAAAATCAGGCTATTCTTCAAGGCATTGCCCTCTGCCCTGAAAAGGTAGCTTGTGGCAATCATGTGATGGTGGTGATAGCCCCTACCCAAGTTCTCTTTTTTAGAACCAGTCATTTGTCATGTGAGCTCCTCTAACCCTGTCCCTTCCTGGCACCTGCTGTGCTCCTGGACACACCCCTCCTTGGATCTATGTAAGAAAATAAAAAGCACGGGTGGTGGCAGAACTGGGTGAGCTGGTGAGCAAAGCAGGGTAGGACTCTCTTTGTAAGACTTGCTTAATTAATGTGAGTTACTTCAAAGAAGCATGAGCCCAAGGAAATTGGCTACGAAGTCCAAGCTGATGCTTGTAGGGTAAAAGAGTGCGGGAAAACATAATTTTTTCTTGCAGAATAAGTAACTGGAACCACATCAGTATCATGGACTATTGACGTTGTAAGGGAGTTGGATCATATGACTAAGATAGATGAGATTCCCCAGAGTCAGGGAACCTAATAAATGTACAACTTGTGGATCTCTGGTCAGATGAGGCAACACTCATGGGTGTTTGGAAATGTGAAGGGGTGTTTTTGGTTGTCACAATGATTGGATGTGCTACTGTTGTTTAGTGAGGGTGGGGAGCAGGGATGCTGTATGTCCTGTGCTGACTGCACGGACCGTAAAACACAAAGAATGATCTCACCAAACATGCTGATATCCCCTCATTGAAACACTGAGTCATAGATACCAGAGAATGCTTAATCATGGCATTAGACATCATGGCTTTTAATTTAATTAATCAAGATTCTTTGAAAACAGAATCCAAT
The DNA here is from genome assembly GCF_002007445.2 of Ailuropoda melanoleuca. Lineage (NCBI taxonomy): Eukaryota > Metazoa > Chordata > Mammalia > Carnivora > Ursidae > Ailuropoda > Ailuropoda melanoleuca. The sequence continues at coordinate 81,076,511 of NC_048218.1, forward strand.
TAAGTTGGGTGTTTCAGACATTGATTAATTTCAGTGCCATTTTCAAATATGAAGGATGAGTACCAAGGGATGGTCCCTCAGTCTGTGGAGAATGAATAAAGTTGTTTGGATCTTCAAAATAAGATATAAATGGAAAGAGGGGTGGGGAATTAGTGTTTCATGCGTACAGAGTTCAATTTCCCAAGATGAAAAAGTTCTAGAGATTTGTGGCATAACAGTGTGAGCCTACTTAACACTTAAAAATAGTTGAACTATACACTTAAAAAAGGTTAAGATGGTAAGCTTAATGTTTTTTTTTTCATAGGAAAGAACGTCAGCAAAATAATGGGGGGAAAAGATATAAATGGTTTGGAAATTGATCAGGCCCCTCATTTCAAGCCTTTGAAACAGAACTTCCATATAGCAGGGTGCGACGTAGGCAAGTCAAGGAGTAGGAGAAGTTTGTATTCAGGGTATTGAGCAACAACCTTTACCTCTTTCCCATCAGGAATCTTCTCTGCTATAATTCCTTAGCCATAGTTCCTTAGCTTGGTACAGTGCGTTATAGTTGAGCAATCCTTTGCACTTACACTGTCTCATTTGTCATCCTTGATTCCTCCCTTCCCTTTGTGTGCCACCTCTCCTCTACCATCCAGCCTCACCCAAGTCTAAGCCATCATCATTTCTCTGTTGACTTCAACAATAGCCTTTAATCTAGTTTCCCGGGTCCCTGCTGCCTCTTTTCTCCACCCTGATCCATTGTCCACAAACCAGCCATAAAGATCTCTTTTAACAATTATTCAGATCATGTCACTCCTTTAGCTTGAGACCCTCTACTACTCCCCCGCCCCCCGCCCTTTGCATTCAAAATTAAAACCACTTTACGTGCCTCTCTCCTTCCTTGTTTCTACCTCTTGACACTTGCCCACTGTGCTCCAGCAGCATTGGCCTTCCTTCGTTTCCTTGGACATGCTCAGTTCATTTCTATCTTGGGACATTTGTACATATTGTTCCCTTTGCCTGGAAGGCTTAAATGGTTGTTTCTCATACTTTAGATTTCTTTTCTTTTTTTTTTTTTAAGATTTTATTTACTTATTCGACAGAGATAGAGACAGCCAGCGAGAGAGGGAACACAAGCAGAGGGAGTGGGAGAGGAAGAAGCAGGCTCATAGCAGAGGAGCCTGATGTGGGGCTCGATCCCATGACGTCAGGATCACGCCCTGAGCCAAAGGCAGACGCATCACCGCTGTGCCACCCAGGCGTCCCCATACTTTAGATTTCTGTCACCTTTTCCAGATTCCTTCCTGGTTCCCCTCCCCCATCCTCATTTAAAACAGCCTCCCTCCTTCTAGTCACTCTGTTTACTTAATGACAGTTACTTGCTTACTTAATGACAGTTATTTCAAAGAAGTGTAAGTCCAAGGAAGTTGTCTACAAAGTCCAAGCTGATGCTTGTAGGGCAAAAGAGTGTGGGAAAACATAATTTTTTTCTTGCAAAATAAGTAGCTGGAACCATGTCAGTATCAAGGACTATTGATGACATAATGGAGTTGGATCATATGAGGTAAGTTACAAGACTTGCCTCAGTCGGAAATTACCCTGCTTATTTGTTCACATTTTATTTTTTGTTTTCTTCTATTAGAATATAACCTTTGTGAGGGCAGAGTCTTATCTATGTAGTTCACCATTTTATTACTAGCATTCAGAATAGTACCATTCACATGTTATACCTTCCAGAATTATCTGTTCAATGGATGAATAAATGGCTGAATAAATTTTCATAACAATCCTGTGAAGGCAGAGGAAATACTCTCAGTTTTTATTTTATGAGTATATTCTTTTTTAAAAATATTTTTAAAAGATTTTATTTATTTATTTGACAGAGAGAGACAGCAAGAGAGGGAACACAAGCAAGGGGAGTGGGAGAGGGAGAAGCAGGCTCCCCGCCGAGTAGGGAGCCCGATGCAGGGCTTGATCCCAGGACCCTGGGATCATGACCTGAGCCTAAGGCAGATGCTTAACAGCTGAGCCACCCAGGTGCCCCTATTTTATGAGTATATTCTACAGAGTATCTGTACTTGCAAAGGTCACAACAGTGGTGGGGCCAGGATAGAGTCCAGGTCTTTCTAAGTCCCCTGTGCTGCATCCTTTCTGGTAGTTCATGAGCAGTTAATCCTAGCCATTTTAGAGGATGGAAGAAGGAGGAAGTGGGCACTTGGAAAGATTACAAATCACACTAAATGTATTCTTACTTACAAACTTGTAGCCACAGGTAGGAAAGTGGGAGGGCTCCCTGCCGGCACGACCCATCTCTCCGATCTCCATACTAAACCATACATAGCATGGCTGGAGGGGCAGGAGAGTGTGTTGGTCCACAGCAGGGGCTTTGGAGGGAAGGTAAACTTGAGTTCCACTCCTAATTCTACTACTTACCATCTGTGTCTTTAGACAAATCAGTTATCCTTTCTGAGACTTCATTTTTCTTGGAAAGTGGAATAACACCAGTGACCTTTTAAAATACTTCAGGGGATTAAATGAGAGAATGTCTGATGTTCGGTATGTAGTAAGTACCGAATAAAGGGTATGGTGTGAGGATGTTATGAAGATAGGATCGAAAAGGCTTCCAAGAAATTTAGCTTTCCAACACCTCTTTCCTCCACCTGTGAACATGGAGGGGAAGTTAATTCCTACTGCTTAGAACTGACAAGCTCTCAATGATCATTCAGTCAAACTACTTAATTTGTACTTTGAGGAACTCAAGACCAGAGAAGGTGGTGACTTGTCTAGGTTCCCTTGGGCAGTAGAGGTGGGATTAGAAATGGAAATGGAACCTAAATGGACTGACTTTTGTTTGTGACCCTTTCTATTCACCGTTGACATCACCAGGCATCGAAATCTCAGATTTCCACCTGCTCCTTTCCTTGGCCAAAGCATACAACAGAGGTCAGGAGGTTCCCCTGTGGCAGATGGGATTGCACAGATAGGGACAGGGCCTGAGGCACCCTGGTGCCCTCCCACATCCCGTTACTGGCTTCATGACTTGGGTCAGTCACTTCCTCTCGCTGAGTCTTAGTTCCACCACCTAGAACATGGGGATGATAATAGTACCTACCTCTTAAGGTTGCCATAAAGATCAAATAAAGTAACCCACATAAGATTGTCTGCAAAGTAGGAAACAAAATAGATCAATTTCTAAATTTGTATTAAAAGTGATTTGAATGTATGCACCCATATGTTTGTTGCAATAGCCAAGATATGGAGGTGACCCAAGTGTCCATCTATAGATGAATGGGTAAGGAAGTGTACATGTGCACAGACACACACACACACACACACACAGAGGAATATTATGAAGCCATAAAAAATGAGATCACCCTTTGTGACAATGCGGATAGAGGATATAATGCTAAACGAAATAAGTAAGACTAAGAAAGACAAATATCACATGATTTCACTCATATGTGGAATCTAAAAAAACAAATGACTAAATAAACAAAACCAGAACCAGATTTGTAAATACAGAGAACAAACTGGTGGTTGCCAGAGGGAAAGAAGATGGGCAGATGGGCAAAATGGGTGAAGGGGAGTGGGAGACACAGGTTTCCAGTGATGACATGAATCAATCATGGGAATAAAAGGTACAGCATAAGGAATGTGGTCAATGATACTATAATAGCATTGCATGGTGACAAATGGTAGTTACATGTGTGGTGAGCATAGCATAAGGTATAAACTTGTCAAATCACTATGTTGTACACCTGAAACTAAGGTAACATCGTGTGTCAAGTATACTCAAACTTAAAAAAAAGTGATTTAAAAGTGGCTTTTAGAAATATAAAATACAAGGGAAATATAGTTTTTAAAATATAATACGGTGTATAATGTATACTACTACTAACATTGCAAAAATATAAAATGTATAGTTCTAAAGAAATATATTAATTACCATTGAATATTGGTACTTGGAAGAGAATAAAACATCACAAATTGACTGGTAAATTAAGTTCCCTACCCTACATGTCATATTGTAAAAGCAGATAATGAGGCTATATTTTATTTTATTTTATTTTATTTAAATCTTTTTTTTTTTTAAGATTTTATTTATTTATTCGACAGANATTTATTTATTCGACAGAGATAGAGACAGCCAGCGAGAGAGGGAACACAAGCAGGGGGAGTGGGAGAGGAAGAAGCAGGCTCATAGCAGAGGAGCCTGATGTGGGGCTCGATCCCATAACGCCGGGATCAGGCCCTGAGCTGAAGGCAGACGCTCAAACGCTGTGCCACCCAGGTGCCCCGAGGCTATATTTTATTAAGTCCTAGTACTAAAAAGTGAGTTATAATAAAAAATATATTAGAATAAATTTCTGCACAGTGTATGCAGACAGATTAAATGTATCAATAAAAATGGACACAAAGTAAGTACCATCATAACATACATTTGAATAAATTTCTATATAGGGAGTCACAACACATATAGCCAAACAAATATTTCAGTAAAAACTAGCACAAAATACAGGAGCAAATCATTGCATTGGAAGGAATGCCAATATCATAGTCATGTGAGCAGTTAAATCACTTCACAACGGTGTGTTCACTATCAACTTGGTGCTTCTCTTTTTGTTTTCAAGTCTTTATAATTTTCTTGGTTGTTGCAACATCTGACCCATCTGTGGTGCCAGAGAAAGAAATCCCTGTTAGTGGGGCGACACTGCCAGGCCAGCCTCTCTCCTTAGCTCAGATAAGCCATGGAGAAGGGGTAAGTTAAAAAACATTACAAAGCCTTCTCACTTGGGGAGGAGGACTTTGGACATCCCAAAGACCAGACAAACCCAAGAGTTGCTTATTCCTGACAGAAAACATAAATTAGACTCAATGAGGGTAAAGGGTGGATGCTCTTCAGTGACTGAGTAGTTTTCTACAATACAGAAATTAAGATTTGACCTACTCCCCACCCCAAATTCAGGACACATTCTTCATGACCAAAGTTGAAACAAAAGTCTGAATTCCTGTGGTTTATTTCTCACTTCAGGATCTTTTCTGCACACATTAACCATGGAAATCAGAACATTTAGGGAGGAGCTAGGCAAACGTGCTCCGGGACCAAAGAGAGGCTTGGGCATGAAGGGATCTGGGAGGCTTCTCTTTAGTCCCATGGAAGATGCCATAGAGTCATCTCAGATTTCTGGCTACAGAAGTAGCCATCTTTTACTACCTTAAGACTTTTCTAACCATTGCTGTGGTTTCTTAGATGTCAGTGAATAAGTCTTGGTCTATAACAGTGGGTTTGTATCTCAATAGTTATTGTGCACGACAGTTTTCTGGGTGGGCTTCAGTTCCTACAGCAATGATGCAAGCTGACCCATTTGAATATGGAAAGAAAATATTAAAACTCCTTTTAGAGGGTCACCTGGGTGGCTCAGTTGTTAAGCGTCTGCCTTCAACTCAGGGCGTGGTCCCAGCGTACTGGGATGGAGCCCTGCATTGGAGTCCCTGCTCCGTTAGGAGCCTGCTTCTTCCTCTCCCACTCCCCCTGCTTGTGTTCCCTCTCTTGTTCACTGTCTCTCTCTCTCTGTCAAATGAATAAATAAAATCTTAAAAAACAAAACAAACAAACAAAAAAACCAAAAACTCCTTTTAGAGAGCCACAACCAATGCCAGCCCCTAGTTGGGTGCTCTTTCCACTTCTAAACCCTCTGACATCTGTTCCTCGTGATAATGAATTAATTTCTCACACCCATTACTTCCTGCTGCACCATTGCAGTCCAAACCCTTGACACCCTAAGGCCAAGTTACTAAGAGAGTCTGTTTCTCCCATTGTGATCCTCTATCATGCCTTTATCCTCCCTTCCACACTGTGTCTCCTTGCTGTTTATTACTCAAACTTTTAGGACTGGCTTTCAAACTCTCCAAAATCTGTACTAATAGCTACAATTTAGCAGCTGCTTTCTGGTTGTTAAGTGCCACAGCAAGAGCTTTATACACAGTAATTCATTGACTATACTTATTATATACAGATTGCTATTACTATGATCATTCCTACTTTATAAAGGGGGACAGAGGGGAACACGAAGTAATTTGCAAAGCTAGTCACATACCTAGTGAGTGGCAGATCCAGGGTTTGAACCCATGCAGTCTGCCTCTGGAACTCTACAGGTTCCATAAACTCCCTTTGGTATGACTTCCACCTGTTAAAGCCCATCATATAACATCCTCACTACCTCCACCCTAGCCTAAAATCCAGATGGAATCACAAAGAGCAATTCACTCAGTTTTTCTCTCATTACTTTGCTACATCTTAGGCATCCAATAATTCGTGTGGGTGCCAAAGACTAATCTAGGACATTTTCAGTTTTTTCTTATTGTTTGACTTCCCGAAGAAGTGCTCAGGGTCGCTTGGACCTTGTTGTCAAGTCATTGGAGAAGTTGACACTGAAGTTGAAGGTCTACTCTTAACCTCTACATCTATCTAGCTCTCTTGTTACGCTTAGTGCTAGGCACGGTATATGCTCCTTGGAACATATGACCAGTGAGTCCCCAAGTCACAAGGTTTCTATTTATTTCCTTAGCATGAGCTTGCTTATTGGCCCATTTTGCACCACCTCTCGTTACAAGGACAAGACTGCTTAAATTAATTTGAACTAAATGCACCAAAATGTTCATGGTTAAATGTCTTTCTTTCTTTCTCTCTCTTTCTTTCTTTCTTTCTTTCTTTCTTTCTTTCTTTCTTTCTTTCTTTTCTTTTCTTTTCTTTTCCTTTTTTAAATTAAAAAAATTGAGGTGTGATAAAAAAATACACATAACATAAAATTTACCATCTAAACCATTTTTTAAATGTACAGTTTTAATAGTGTTAAGTATATTCACATTGTTGCGCAACAGATTTCCAATAGTTAAACACTGTTGAAAAAAAATAAAGCTCTGGGTATATAGTATTGTTTTTGTTAGAGAAGAATAAAACACCTCAAATATTGTGAATTTAGCCACTGGAGAATATTGGTACTTCTGACAGAAAGAGGGAGTTTGGGACGTTGACATATTGGAGAGGGGTAAGTGGTTATCCCTGGGCTGTGGTATCATGCATGATTACCTTCTTTTGTATTTAAAATTTGATGGCTTTCCTACAGTGTGTATGTGTTACTTTTGTTTACTAGAAATGAAGCAAACAAACAATAAAACAAGGGGAAAATAGCACAGCTTCCTAGCAGGTGTCAAACATGCATGCTCTGGTTTAATACTATCAGTACAACCAAAGGTTGCTTTTAGGCACACTTTTGTAGAACTTCCCTGGTCTTCCCCAAGATGAAGCAATTTCAGAAGTTCGGGCACAGAAGGTTTCAGGAAGCTGCTGATAGCTGAGGCTCCTTGGGGGATGCCCAAATTAACTTGGAAGCTTTCTGTATACCCAGACTTTCTTGCTGGGCTGAGCACCTTGTCCCATGCATAGAACCACAGATTAAAACATCCTTTGGCGCCACCTTATGCTAAGTGATTGGATTGCACCTGTTTGGAGTGATTTCAAGATATTAGACTTAGTAGTTAGAATTCTCCATGAATTAGAGAGATAAGGAACCTATTTTTGTAATCATACACTATTAATTTCTTTCCTTTTAAAAAATTTACTGTTACATAATGTGATACTTGAATTGTTTGATACTAGGATTCATGATTCAGTTAAACACTTGTTTGGACAAATATTTTTGTGGAATGTATTTACATTTGTATCAGGTTATTCTTTTTGTATAACAATGATGTCCTAAGACTTGCTTAAGATGACCCAATGAGAACACATTGTATATGACATGATTGCCAGGAGAGGACAGAGCGAGGGAATCATGGCTAAATTGAAGGAAGAAAGTGCTTTATAATAATGGTATGGCCAGTCATTAATAACAATGGCAGTTGACACTTATTGGTGCTTGCTATGTGCCAGGCCTGATCTAAGCACTTTTTATGCATTAACTCATTTAAGCCTCTCACAACCCTATGAGGGAGGTACAATCACTATCTCCACTTTATTTTCTATTTTTAAAAATATTTATTTATTTGTGAGAGTGAGAGAGCGCTAATGTGGTGGCAAAGGGCAAAGGGAGAGGGAGAGAGAGTTTTAAGCAGACTGAAGGCAGGGCGTGGAGCCTGATACAGGGTTCCATCTCAGGACCCTGAGATCATTACATGAACTAAAACCAAGAGTCAGATACTTAACCCACTGCGCTACCCAGGTGCCCCACTATCTCCATTTTAAAGACCAGGAAATGGTGGGGGGGAGGGCGCCTGGGTGGCACAGTGGGTTAAGCATCTGACTCTTGGTTTCAGCTCCGGTCATGATCTTGGATGGAGGGATCAAGCCCTGCCTTGGGCTCAGCGCAGGAAGTCTGCTTGAGATTCTCTCCCTCTTCCTCCTTCTCCCTCTTCCTTCCCTCCTGCTCTTACCCCAGCTCGAGTGCTCTCTCTCTCTCAAATAAATAAATAAGATCTTAAAGACCAGGAAATGGGGGCACAGGGAGATTCAAGTTAACTCACCACAGTAAGTAGCCAAACGAAGATTTGAAGTTTGAATCTATGCATTTTGGCTCCAGAGTCCATAGTTATTAGACAGTTCTGTCTCCAGCATTGAGACAGTAGAAGTAATGGTTTCCATTTCCTGAACAATTATTGTGGGGCTAAGTGCCCGACATGTTTGATCTTATTTCATCTGTGTGCTAACTCTATGAGGCGCTACTCATCTCCTTTTAGAGATCTGGGACCTAGGTTTAGGGTAGTGATGTAACTTGTTTCAAGTCATCCAGCTCTGGGGCACCTGGGTGGCTCAGTCGGTTAAACGCCTGGCTTCAGCTCAGGTCATGATCCCAGCATCCTTGGATTGAGTCCTGCACTGGGCTTCTTGCTCGGCAGGGAGCCTGCTTCTCCCTCTCCCTCTGCCTGCCCTTCCCCTGCTTGTGCTATTTCTCTGTCAAATAAATAAATAAAATCTTAAAAAAACCAGTCATCCAGCTCTTAAATAGCTGAGTCCAGACCTATCTGATTTTAGAGCTCCAGTTCGTAACTACATAGCCATATGGCTTCTGAGAGTGCCATCTAGTCACCATGTGCAGAACTGAAGTGAAAAATTACTACAATAAAATAGTGGTTTGAAATAGGTGAGTTATACTCCCAAGTGCCCTCAGTTTTCAAACTGACTCTTGACTATGTTTTAGTGGGACTCTTGTTATAGTGTAATACACATTTCTTGCTCTTTTCAAGAAAACAATTTAACTCTCCACCTGTAAGGGAAATCATCACGCACTTCAGCTGTTGTTTGATGCTATAATGCCATCATTCAAAATTGTAGCGCCATTTGCCCATAAACGAAATGAAACCAAACCGCCATATTTTTTTGGAGATAGTACACCTGTATTTTTAAATTTTTACTCTGCTCTCTTGATGTCAGACTTGTTTCTGGTTATTTCCTATGTATTCCATACGGTAGCCCATTTCTCACCTGTAATATCAGTATGCTGTGTATAACTAAGAGGTAAAAAGAATAAAGAGAAAAGAGAACCAAGAAAAATGTGAACAAACTAGGAGAGAGGAATCACTAATAGAGGGTCCTGGGGCTCATCCATGAAGAAAAGATATGGGTCTGGGGGAATAAACCGTGTTCAATCTATTTGAGTTCTTTGGATCATTTTCATCTACTGCCTTTCTCCCGCTGCATGCTGGGCTCCTGGGGTAGCTAGATAGCTGGACTCTGAAGAGATGAAATGTTACCACACGTGAGACTAAAATGGCTATTTCGACTTCATGGCCCATCTTGGATATGCCACAGCGAGCGCCTGTGCATACACGTAATCTAGGAATGGGGCACCATTTTCTTTAGTCTTTGCCATGAGCATTGGCTTTCCTACTTGTGCCATCGTTGCTTTACTCCTACTTCATTTTGCAAGAGTGGTCAGAAAACTGCTCTGTGAAGGTTGTGCCATCTATTAGTTTGTGGTGTCCACGGCAGTAAGAGTGACCAGGTGTCCAGCTCCTACTCAGTGGTTATCTACTTTGTGCCACCTGTAACTCTTTTATCTTTGCTTGATCTCTTTCCATTCTGAGAACACCTCGAGTGACAGAGGGGACCTCAACTGAAAAAGTGGGTGGCAGCCTCCTCTGGGGATGAAGGAGGGAGGAATCGGGACTGGCTATCTGAAAACAGGACCTTGACTGTTTCAGGGGAGTGACTGGCTCCTAGAACAGCATGGGGCTGGGGCAGCAGGACTTTTCTCAGCTCTCTTGCTGTAGGCGTGGCTGCGTCGCATAAGAAGCAGCCCCCGTGGGGGGCCAGACTCAGGAGAGCAGGGCTTGAGTCCTACATACCCAGGGCAACTAGTTTCCTAGCCTGGAACAGAATAAATGTCTTCACTGTCTTTCACCAACTCTAATGAAATAGCTCACAAGGCTCTGCAGTCCCCCATCCAGGTACGTTACTTAGGTTTGGTTTTGTTTTATGACTGTAGCAAATTTCAGAGGGAAAAGGAATTTATTGGAGTGTGTTAAATCAGAATCAGAGAAAAGATCTACAGGCTATTTTCCATAACGTGGCCAGAGCCATTTAATACAAATACGAGTCATTTCAAGTTTCTCTCTTGCTCAAAATCTACCAAGAGCTTTTCATTACATCTAGACCAAAACCTTACTAGGCCCTATGCCGTCTTGCTTTGGCTACCTTGACATCATACATTTACTCCCTTTGCTCCAGGAACCCTGCCCTCCCCCCTGCTGTTAATTCTAAGTACCTAGCTCTCTCCTGTTTTGGGGCCTTTGAACTTGTTTCAACTGTTGAAGAAACTTCCTCAGGATTTTATATAGTCCATTCCTTCATTATATTCAATTATGTTTACTTGTTTATCATCTTTTTCCCCAACTAGAATGTCAACTTTTTGAGAACAAGGCTTTACTGCTGAGTTTTGAGAGCAAGGCTTTGCTTTTGATCCAGGCACTTAGCAGGCTCTCAATAAGTACTGGTTAAATGGGTAACCAGGTTATAAGTAGCTCCAGGAACCTCAGTGACAGGAACTAAGGGATAATCTCTAAGGCTCAGGAATGAAAGAGGTGAATGGAATATGCAAAACTTTTTTTTTTTTTTCCTAAAAAGCATGGAAGAGCAAACAACATAGTGAACCCTCACGGGACTGAGATCTGGCAGAGGATGGGAGCTCAGAATGTGAATCCATTACTTGACCACTTTTGCTGATGATTCAGAAGAGGCAGCCATGAGGCTGAGCTGAGGTCTTACTGAACTAGTGATGGTGGAACTATAATCCAGGACATACAAAGAGTGTGTGTCCCGATAAATAACACCCTACCCCTCCTCCTTGGACTGGAAAGATAACAGTAAAAGTGAACTGGAAATAAGTCAGATCTTGTATGGGCTATATCCTCCCAGTCACATAGGCAGCCCAGATGATCCCAGGCAAGGTGACCCTAACTGTTACTGCCTCCAGATACCTGAATGAAGCAAATAAAAACAACACCTCGGAGATTATAATCCTACTCTTGGCCTTAAATTATTTCTACAGATGATTTTTCTTTTTTTAAAAAATTTTTCAAATTACATCTGACTTTATAAATTTAATCCATTTTGTAAGTTCTAGGGGAATCACTAAAAAACAAAAGTAAAATGAGTGTAGGTATTTCAAACTAATAGGGAAAGTAGCACACACAGAAAAAATCACTACACAAGAAGGCAAGGGAACAGAGGAAAAAAGAGCAACATAGAGTTGGTAGACAAATGGAATGCATGCAGTGAGATAGTAAATATAACCCCAAAGACAATAGTAATTACATTGAATGTAAATCGACTATATGCTCCAGTTAAAGAATTATGTGTATGACTGAATACATGTAAACTTTTTTCAAGCAATATAACTCAATGATAAAGATGATAAGGATAAAGAAAGACAGGAAGTCAAATATTAAATCCCCTTGCCCAGTTTATTTTAAAACTGGAACAGCAACATTAATATCAGACAAAACAGACTTTAGGTAAAAAGCATTACTAGAATTAAAGGGCTCTGCTTCATAATGATGAAAGGTCCAACTCACCAGGGAGATATGACAACTTTATATTTGCATGCTCTGAATATAACAACATCAACATATATAGAGCAAACCCAGGTAGAAGGAGAAACAAATTCACCATAACAGCAAAGATCTGAAGACATCTTTTTTACTCTTTGATAAAGCAAAGAGATAATAAAAAATTATATTCAGGAAGGATATAAATGACTTGGACAATATGATTTGACCAATCATATACAGTTAGCTGCACATTGCACACTTTCCAAAGTCATACAGAATATTTACAAAAATTGACACTGGGGAACTTGGGCGGCTCAGTTGGTTAAGCCAGACTCTTGATTTTGGCTCAGGTCTGGATCTCAGATTGAGCCCCATGTCAGGCCCATGCTGGGCATGGAGCCTACTTAATATTTTCTCTCTCCCTCTCCCTCTGCTCCTTCCCATTGCTTGTGCTCCCTCTCTTTCTTTAAAAAAAAAAAAATTGACACTATACTGAGGAGTAAAGAAAGTCTTAACAAATTGAAAAGAACTGAAATCAGGGTGCCTGGGTAGCTCGGTCGGTTAAGCATCTGCCTTTGGCTCAGGTCATGATCCCGGGGTCCTGGGATCGAGCCCGCATCGGGTTCCCTGATCAGCGGGGAGCCTGCTTCTCCATCTCCCTCTGCTGCTCCCTGCTTGTGCTCTCTCTCTAATAAATAAATGAATAAATAAAATCTTAAAAAAAAATAAAAACTGAAATTATACAAAACATGTTCTCTAATACAGTGTGTTTATGCTAGAAATCAATAACAAACAGAAATAAAAATCCTCATATGCTTAGAATTTCATCATTATGGATTGAAACAATCCATAGGTCTAAAAAGAAATCACAACAGAGATTAGAGCATATTTTTACCTGAATAATAGTGAAGGTGCTACACATTCAATATTTTAAGATGAGTTATATCAGTATTTAGCAGAAAATTTATTGCCTTAAATGTGTATATTAAGGGGCACCTGGGTGGCTCAGTCAGTTGAGCAGCCAACTCTTGATTTTGGTTCAGGTCATGATCTCAGGGTCCTGGGATGAGCCCCCACCTTGGGCTCTGTGCTCAGCAGGGAGTCTGCTTGAGATTCTCGCCCTTTCTCTTCCTCTACCCCACCCCCACCTGTGTGCCTGCACTCTTTCTCTCTCTAAAATAAATAAATAAATCTTTTAAAAAATTGTATATATTAAGAAGGAAAAAAGGCTGAAAACTATTTAGCCATTCATCAATCTCAAGAAGTTACAAAATAACAGTAAAGTGAATCCACAGAAATTAGAAGGCAGAAAATAAAATACATATAAACATAGGAACTAATGATATAAAAAACGAACAGCCAACAGAAAAAATAAACAAGGTCAAAATGCAGTTATTTGAAAAGACAAATAAAATCTATTAACTTCTGGTGGGACTTATCAAGAAAGAAATAGAGAAGAAATAAATAATCTCTAATTAATATATAAAAAGATTATAAGAGTATATGAACAACCTTATTAGGAAAGCAGCCAACTTAACAAAACTGACACAAGCTTACCAACTTACTAAAACTGACACAAGAAAATATGGAAAACCTAAACACTTCTAGAACTACTAAAGAAAGAAAGTCCCTAATTAAAGCTCAGCCTGCAAAGAAGATCCTATGCCTGATTAACTTAACGGGAGAGTTCTACCTAACAAGGGAAAAAATGTCAACATTCCATGGGTGGTTTCTCAGTATAAAAGAAAAAGATACGTTTTTCAGCTAATTTCAGGAAGCTAGCTAGCATAATCCTGTACTGATATCCAATAAGGACTGTGCACACTAAAAGATCAAAATAAAGGCCAATTTCACTTATGAATATAGTTGTAAAAAATTTAGCAAAGTATTATTAACAAACCAAATCCAAAAATACATAAAAATGAAGGCATCATGACCAAATTGGGTTTATTCTAGGGAACAAAATGTACCTTAACATCAAAAGTTCAATAAATGTAAATGTTTATACTGACAGATTATATGAGTAAAGTCATATAACCATCTCAATTAATTCAGGAAAAACATTTGATAAAATTCAATGTCCGTTCATAATTTGGAAACAATAATGTTGGCAAACTAGGAATAAAAAAGAACTTTTTAAGTATAAAGGATAAAGAATATCAAAAACAAAACAAAAACAGAACTAATTGAATGTTGGAATCTTTCTCTTTAAGATCAGTGTATTGATCATGTTTAAAATTTTCTGTATCTTATGATGTTTTTACATCTTAAATATCTTGCTGGTCAAAGAGAGGCTGGCCCCTTGGGGCCAGCTAATTCCTAAAATTAGTAAGTAATTTACTTGGGACCCAGCCTACGTGTGCAAGCTAACCACCTCCTTTACCTAACTCACTAACACTTAGCCAATATTTCTCTTGGCTGAAAACATCCCTGGGCCTTGTATGAGGAAGCTGGAGGCCAACCCTGTGTCCCAAAGCCCACCATTTATTATTTAAATGAGCCAATCCTAAACTGCTTATTCTGCCCTGTCTTTTCCATGGAAACTCCAATAAAGGTTTTGGGCATAGGCTTTTCCCTCCCTTCTATCTGCCTCCTGACCACACGTGGTGGTCCCCATGTGGTCCTGTATGATGTGGTGGAGCCCCTTCTTTTAGGTAATATAAGTACTAAGTTCTTCCATCAATGGCATTAACCTCTCTGTGTCATCACTTGGTTACCTCCATAAATTAACATCTTCAGGTACAAATGAGAGAATTAGGAAAAGTACAAGGATGCCCATTATTACTATATCCATTCAGGATTTTAGTTCAGCCCCAATAAGAGCAGGTAGATGAGAAAAGGAAATAAGAATTATATGGATTGGAAAGGGAAGAAACAAATTGTCATTATTCAAAGATGATATGATTATGACATAGAAAATCCAAAAGGACCTATGAATACATTATTAAAATTACAATTATTTCAATTCTATAAATTATTATTAATAAATAATTATACATTATTAAACTTATTACCAAATTGAATGGTGTGTGCAAAATCAATATAAAAATTAACTGCATTTCTGTATGCCTATAATCAATATTTAGAAAGGAAATAAAAGATATCATTTAAAATAGCATAAGAAGTCATGTACCCACAGAAAAAAACATGCAAGACTTTTGTGAAGAAAATTACAAAACTTAATAAAAGAAAATAAAAGCCACTTAAATAAATGTACCATGTTTATGAATTTGATGACTTAATATTTTAAAAAAGGCAGATTCAATGTAATCCCAATCAAAACAGCAACATTTGTTTTCTCTCTCTCTTTTTCTCCTCCCCTCCTCAATCTGTGTGTGTGTGTGTAAAACTTGACAAGCTAATCCCAAAAATGATATGGAAATGCACAGAGTCAAAAACAGCTAGGATAATCTAGAGGAAGAAGATCAACATGAGAAGACCTGCTCTACTTGGTATTAAGACTTAAAACCATTAGTAATTAAGAGGCATCATTTTGGTTCGAGGATAGACCAAGACAAATAAACATAAATGAATATAATAATTTAAAACCCATACATATATTTATGAATTAGTCATATTGTTTATTTCAAGGAAGGCAATACAGAACAGTAGGGAAAGGACTATCTTTTCCATAAAAGGTGTTGAGACAAATGAGCCATAAATGCAAAGAGAAGGAGAAGGAGAAAAGAAAGAAATTGGACTCATAATTAACACCATTACAAAAGTAAATTTTAGGTGGAAAGCAGATCTCTAACACCAAATGCAAAACAAAGCACTTTGAAGATAATCTAGGAGAATATCTTCATGCTTATGGGCTAGGAAAAGATATTTTTAAATAAGGCATGGAAAAAGATTGCTAAACTTTACTACATGTGTCAGAAGACACATTCAAGACACATTAAGAAAAGGAAAGTCACTAAAAGGAGAAAATGCTTGCAACACATCTAACATATATATATAAAAACATATACATCTAACATCTATATATAAAAATTGCCCATAATTCTTTCAATTTCCTTTAAGGAAAAAACTGAACAGCACAACAGAAAAATGTAAAAGACTTGAACAGATAATTCACAATAGAGGATGTCCAAATGGCCCATAAATATATGTAAAGGCATCCAGACTCATAAATAAGGTCATGTGAGTTAAAACTACAATGAAGTGCAATTACATACCCATCAGATTGTGTGAAATTAAAATTCTAACCCTGAGACGTGTTGGCAAAGATATAGAACAATAGCAACTTTCAGACACTGTGGGTGTTGTGGAGGCTGGTACAGAGTCAGCCATTCCAGAAAACTGTTTAACATCATCCTGTAAAGTTGTAGGTTTGCATAGCCTAGAACCCAGAAATTCCTCACCTAAGTATACACCCTAAAGAAATGTGTGCTTATGTTCATCAGGATACATGCACACGAGTGTTTATAGAGCATTAATCAAAATAGCCCCGAACTGGAAACAACTCAAAACACATTAACAACAGAAGGGTTAAATATAGTATCATGAAATGAAATACTATACAGTAAGAAGAACATGAAGGAACAACAACACACAAATGCGTGGATGAATTTTATGTACATAATTTTGAGTCAAAGAAGCTAGATGCAAAAAAAAGAATACACACTTTATAAATGTTCTATTTAAACAAAGTTCAAAAGGTGCCAAAACTAAATTATATTGGTTAGGAAATTGTACTTGGGTAGTAAACTATAAAGTAAAGCAGAGAGGTAATCACTATAAAATTCAAGAGAATTGTTTGGTTTCTGGGCATTCTTAGGATTTGCCCAAGGTCAAGAGGGTATTGAGCTGCTAAATTCATTTGAATCCAAGCAATGTAACACCTCTGAAGGGTATGGGATGGAATTCTCTTTTACTCTGCAGATTTGGAGTAAAACCCTGAGGCAATGCGAGTCAGGATAAGTGAGGCAGAAAGAAGGAATGGTACAGGCAGGATTCCTCTTGGAAGGGTAGAGGGCGCTGAAGGGGCTCTGTCCAGTTAAAGAATCCCATGAGGGTCTTGAATGGATATAAGAATGGGAGTTTCGATGTTGGTACTGAATACAACATTACGCATTTCACAATTTGTCTTTAGACTCATCTTATGCAGGAGTTAATTGTACAACCTGGATGATTTTAGGAGACTTCTATATTCCATATGTTACCTGAAACAGATATATTGCTCCCTGAATTACGCACAGTTGACCCCTGACAACATGGGTTTGAACTGCATGGGTCTGCTTATACGTGGATTCTTTTTTTTCTAATAAATAGAGCACAGTGCTGTAAGTATATTTTCTCTTAAGACTTTCTGAATTGCATTTTCTTCTCTCTAGCTTACTTTATTGTAAGAATACAGTAGATAATACATACAGCATACAAAACGTGTTAATCAACTGTATGTGTTATTACTAAGGCTTCTGGTCAACAGTAGGCTTTTAGTAGTTAAGTTTTTGGGAAGTCAAAAGTTATACGGGAATTTTTGACTGCACTGTGAGGGATGCTTGGGCACCCTGTAATGCCCTTATTATTCAAATTTTAACTGTATTTATTTTTACATGTTTTTTATTTCTCTTTATATAATTTATAGTTATACTGATTCATTAAGTGTATACATAAAGCCCTTAAATAATTTCCAAATAAATCAATTCACACTTGAGAGGAAATTTTTTAAGAGATCAGGCATTCTGATTGTTGGGTCAGGGACTTTGAGCAACTGTCACCACAGCGTGGAGGATCAAGACTCTGGTCTCCTCACTCAGAGCCATTTCCTCGATGGTGTAGCTGGGGTACAGCTGGAGGTCTTCCCAGCCACAAGAGGGTAGAAGTTCATGCACATGAAATTCTGGGAACTGCAACTCTGTCGTTTATATCCTAAGACTCAGTGGAAGGGTTAAACTGAAGCCTACGCCAGCCGGTATGGTAAATGACCATTTCAGAGACCTTTTTGGTTGTTAAGTTTTGTAGGAGACATCTCATCTGTGTTGCTAAAATAACTGGCATTTTTTTTTTTCTATTCATTTTTCTCCTTGTTTCCTCAAGGCCCATAATTTCCCCTATGGGCTTCAAAACGAGTTTAAGAAACAATCTGGTGTCACTTGGGCGGGTGGACAGTGATGGATGGAGCAGATGTGAGAGTGAAGAAGAAAATGCTCACCTTGATATGGCTGTTGCTGTAGCTCAACTCAGAAATGATGACAGAAATAACGAGGAAAATAATAGTGGCTTTAGAAATGATTTGGCAGCAATTTTATTTGTTGTACAATAAAATGGCTGGCCTGTGGCTGTATATGTAGAGTTGGGAGTAAACTTTCAAAGTGCGCTCAGGAGGCATGCATGGTAATCCTATTATCTGATAACAGGATTTGCGCACATACCTCCCACATGCAGCATCAGTAACCCACCCTTTTAGTATTGCTGTGAAATGCAATTTGTGAGCAGATGAAAAGTTTACAGCACATGGGCCTGTGCCATGAAGCTCAACAAAGCCAGCGCGCTGTGTGGCAAGGTTTCTGAACCCAACCCCTGTTGTTCCCGCTGTCTCTCTCCTTATTGATTTCTGTCCCTTGGCCAAGCGGGCTTTGTGGTAGTCTGCATCGACCCAGAAACTTGCAAAATGAGCTAATCAAATAGGTGCAGCAGAAACCAACCTTGAATTTCTAGGACACTTTGGAGACGTGCCACACACAGGAGGTGGAGACATGATTGTGCCAAACAAATGGTGGTAGAATGTAAGTGGCGAAGAGGCCAAATGGCATGAATTTTGGCTAATTATTTTACAGAAACATCGCAGATACAGGGGAAGCAGGCCCTAGAGGCACATGCTCGATGGACAATGTCTCAGTCCTCCAGGGCTGCCCTGACAAAATACCACAGACCAGATGGGCTTAAACAACAGGAGTGTACTTCTTTACAGTTCTGGAGGCTTGAAGTCCAAGATCAAGGTGTCACCAGGTTGGTTTCTCTTGAGGCCTCTCTCTCCTTGGCTCACAGATGGACACCTTCTCACTTTGTTCTTACGTGGACTTTCCTCACCAGACCCCCTGCTGTTTTTTCTTCTTCTTATGACACCAGGCATATTAAATTTGGACCCCACTTTATGACGTCATTTAAATTCAACCTTAATTACCTATCTCCAAATATAGTCACACTGAGGTTAGGGCTTCCACCTATGACTTTTGGGGGAACACAGTTCAGTCCATAACAGAAAATGACACAGGTAGCTCTTTAAAAATAAGGTCTTGCTAGTCACATTTTAAGGTTTTGTTTACACATGGTCTACCTAGCTTCCTTTTTGATAGAGCTTATCATAACTGATGTTCACATAAACATCATATGAAAAGCAGATGTTAGTGACAGAAGCTGCTGTGAGAAACATGGAAAACAATATATTCATTACTTCCATTGTTTATGAGTGAGAAAGTATAGATTCATTCATTCTTTTATTTTTTTTCTTTTTTGAGATTCTATTTGTTTACTTAAGAGAGAGAGAGAGAGGGAGAGCATGAGCAGGGGGGAGGGGCAGAAGCAGGGAGCCTGACGAGGGACTTGATCCCAGGACTCTGGGTTCATGACCTGAGCCGAAGGCAGACACTTAACCCCTGAGCCACCCAGAAGCCTCTCCATGCTCTTATTTTCTAGAAAAAGGGTTATATGGTAAGTTCACACACTGATATATGAATTTCTTGATTCTTTCCAACAAATCAATCAAGATGGGAAAATTATTTTGATAGAATTTATATTGACCACTGCTCTTAATAAAATGTGATTGTATGTGGTTTAAAGAATGTACAACTGTTCAATGTGCAATACATATAGCAATGAGTGTACAGGACAAACAGATTTGGTTAGGGGAAAACTCTAAACCATATTTAGAGTTAGGGGAAAACTCTAAACCATAACATAGTATGAAACTTGGGTATAAGGACTCTGTTGGTGGATGACGTGGAAATAGGTTGTTCTAGGTCTTTTTCTTTTTCATATAAATGTTGGAATCAGCTTGATTATTTCTACAAAAAAGTATGCTGAGGTATTGATTGGGAATGTGTTGAATCTGTAGATCTCTTCGGGAAGAATTGATATCTTCACAATATTGAGCATTCTGATTCTGTGAGATTTAGTACATTTATTCAGTTCTTTACTTATTCTTTACACTGCTTTATACTTTTCAGCGTACAGCTTTTGCACTATTTTGTTAGATTTATCCCCGAGCATTTCATGTTTTTTGATGCTATTGTAAATAATTCTGCCTTTAAATTTCAATTTCCAATTATTCATTAATAGTATATAGAATTATAATTCATATGTTTTATATTGACTGTATATCCTGCAATCTTGCTAAACTTAGAGTTTAGTCTTTTTTTAAAAAAATATTCTTTGGGATTTTCTACCTAGAAAATTAGGTCTTCTACAAATAGAGGCAGGCTTATTTATTTCCAATATGTATGCCTTTTATTTATTTTTTCTTGTTTTATTCCATTGGATCTCTATTATGATGTAGAATAGCAGCATTGAGGTGGACATCCTTGTATTCTTCCTAATCTAAGAGGGAAAGCATTCAGTCTTTTATCATTAAGTATGATATTAAATATACATTTTTCTATAGGTGCCCTTTATTGACTTCTACCTTAAGAAACTAGAAAAAGAAGAAAAAAATCAAGTCCAAAGTAAGCAGAATAAGGGGAAAAAATAAAGATAACAGAAATCAGTGAAACAGGAAACAGAAAACCATAGAGAAAAATCAATGAAATGAAAAACTGGTTATTTGAAGAGATTAGTAAAATTGATAAACCTCCAGTTAGAAAAGAAAAGAAAGAAGACATAAGTTAACCAACGTCGGGCATGAAGAAGGGGACGTAACTACCAAGCTTATAGTGCTTCCCCAAGAGATAACAGTGTGTTACTTGAATCATTAAATTTCTATGTAAATTAGGATCATTGCTATTTCCTAGGCCAGTGATTCTCAAACTTAAGCATCCACCAGAATTGCCTTCAGGGTTTAAATCTGTTAAAACACAGACTGCGAGGTTCTGGGTTTCTGACTTGGGAGTTTTGGGGTGAGGCCTGAGAATTTGTATTTCTAACAATTTATTAAGTGATGCTAATGATGCTGACCTGGGGACTACACTTTGAGAGCCACTGTGTTAGATACAAAGACTTTGGGACACTTTGACTCTACTCACTTCTCGCTTGACTTCTGTGTTATCACTATAATACATACATTTAATTCCCCATAAGGCAATAGTCTTCCTGTTTATATAATAAATATTAATGTATATTTACCCACATATTATCCTCTCTATTGTTCTTCATCTTTGAGCTTCTATCTGAAGTTATCTGCCTTTCCGCCTGAAGAACACCCTTCAGCATTTCCTTTGATGGATGTCTGCTAGGGATAAATTCACCCAGTTCTTGTGTCTGAATCTATCTTTATTTTGCTTTTAACTTTGAAGACTATTTTTGGTGAATATGAAACTTTAGGTTCCTGTTATTCTCTTTTAGAACATTGTCTTTTGACTTTCATAATTTCTGTTGAGAAGATGGCTATTCATCTTACTGTTGTCCCTTTGAAGGTAATGTCTGTTCTTTCTGACTGCTTTTAAGATTTGTTCCTTGTCTTTGGTTTCCAGCTCTTTTACTCCGATGTGCTGGTTATGCTTTTCTTTGTAGTTATCCTGATTAAGAGTCATAGGACTTCTTGAATGTATGGCTTAAAGTCTTCCATCAAGTTTGTGTTATTGTCCCT
Organism: Ailuropoda melanoleuca; assembly: GCF_002007445.2. Taxonomy (NCBI): domain Eukaryota; kingdom Metazoa; phylum Chordata; class Mammalia; order Carnivora; family Ursidae; genus Ailuropoda; species Ailuropoda melanoleuca. Next base: position 81,098,283 of record NC_048218.1, read on the forward strand.
TAACTTTCAACTACATCGTTGCCAAAGAATATGGTCTTTATGATACTGATTCTTTGAGATGTGTGATACTTGATTTATGGCTAAGTGGTTGAGTTTTGGAAATATTGCTTGTAAGCTTGAGAAGAATGTGTATTCTCTAGCTGTCAGATGTGTAATTTTAAATATGTTAATTATAGCAGTTTTGTGATATATATTCTTTAGTCTTTATCTATATTATTTTTTCTTCTAGACCATCAGTAATTACTAAAGGTGTGCTAAAATATCCTATGATGATTTTGAAACAATTTTATTATGTGCTTCCAAGTTTGAAATTGTTAGAGTTACATAATGAATTGAAAACTTTTTATCAGTATAGAGTGACTTTCTCTATTCCCAGTAATGCTCTTTGTCTTATATTCTATTTTAACTAATATTAATGTAGTGATCTCTGCATCATTTTGGTATTTGTCTGGTATTTATTTTTTAATCATTATATTTTAAACTTTCTATATCTTTATATTTTAGATATGACTATTATTAACAGCATAACACTATTTTTTTTAACTTGTGCTTAATCCACTTACATTTACTGTTATTATTGTTATATTTGGACTTGGTTCTATCAATGTAAATTTTCCCGTTTCACTCTTGCTTCTGTCCTCCCCTTGCCCTTTTAAAGTCAATTCAGTTTTTTAGTTAATTTTCTTAAACCAAAATTTCCCCCTCTACTAAAGTAATACAATATTTTCTTTTAGTAACTAACACTGAAATTTTGTCATACATATTAAATTTAAGTAAGTTTCAATTAAGTTAGTATATTAAATGTGCTCCTGAAAAATACAAGTATTTTAGAACACTTTCCATCAGCTACTCACTTCTGATTTAGAGGTTACTGAAAGCTAGAATTTTAGTTCTATGCTTTATTTCCTTTTTTTTTTTTTGAGATTTATTTATTTATTTGAGAGAGAGAGCGTGAATGTGTGAGCAGCGGGGAGGTGCAGAGGAAAAGGGAGATAGAGAATCTCTAGCAGACTCCCGGCTGAGTGCAAAGCCCCAAGCGGGGCTTGATCTTACGACCCTGAGATCATGACCTGAGCTGAAATCAAAAGTCAGATGCTTAACTGAGCCACCCAGGAATGCCATATGCTCTATTTTCTAAACATGGTCGATTAGTTCTCCTCCTTCTCTGCCCCCTTTCTCCTCTCCTCTTCTTGTCCTTTTCTTTCTCTTTTTCATACATATGATATCATTTTAAATTTATCCACATCTTAACCAATTTATTCACTATTCTTTTTGCATTTCAGACTTTTCCTTAGCAATAATTTTCTTTTTTACTGAAGCACATTCTTTAGAAGTTCCTATAGTGAAAATCTGTTGGTGGCAAACTCTAGGTTTTTGCTCGACTAAAAATGTCCTTATATTCTCAGTATTTCTGAAAAGATAGTTTTGATGAATATATAATTTTAAGTTGATAGTTAATTGCTCTCGATATTTTGAAGTTAATATTCCCTTTTCTTTTGCTCTCTGTTTTCCCTGTTGAGAGTCTAAACATCATTCCTTTCCTCTCACATTGCTTTGTCTTTTGTGGCTTGTAATTTCACTGCAGTGTGTCTCTTTGTGGATTTCTTTTTATTTATCATTTGTGTATCTCATCAATTCTGGAAAGTTCTTAGTCATTTTCTCTTCAGATACTGCAGCTACTCCATTCTCTCTATTCTCTTCTCTAGGACTCTGATTGGATGTATATTAAAGTCTTTTATTTTATCCTCCACATCTTTCAATAGCTATCTTAATGTTTATCATCTTTTTTTCTTTATACTGGGTCCTGGCTATCTCTTTCAGATATATTGTCCAATTCACTAATTCTTCCTCTATTAACATCTAATGTGGAATCTAAACCATCCATTAAGTTTTCTTTCTCAAGTGTCACATTTTTTATTTCCAAAAGTTTTCTGTTTTTATTTTCAAATCTGCAGAATAGTTTTGACAGTCTCTTAACAATTACTCATTTTTTGGGATATCTTTATTTAAACAGTTTATATATAGCAATTTTATATTCTGTATCTGACAATTTCAAAGCGTGACTTCCTTGGGGACTTGAATCTGTTTGTCACTACTGATGATTTGCAATAGCAGTGTCTTTTATGTGTATTTTCTGATCTTGGTTTTAAACTTGTATTTGCTTGCTCTGAATCTGTGGGGAATCTTGTGGGAATGCAGTGGGGATGGTATTCCCCAGGAAACATCTATTTTTGCTTTTGCTAGGCAACAGGGAGACTACTGACCTGCAACGTTTTAGTTCTTTTTGAGAATATCAGCTTAATATGGGGCTCTCAAGTTCAACTCTTGTAGTTGATTCTAGCCCAAGACTTAATCCAACTTTCACAGCTCTGATACTGGCAAATTTGCCTTCAGGACACAATCTACCTTTCTCTTTCCATTACTGCTTACCATCCTGCACTTTTAAAATTTATTTTTGGAAAGAGTATCCTGAAGATTTTTCCTCTTCCTTACAAATTCAGAAATGCAATACAGGATGGTTTATCCAGGATCTACTTTATTTATGGTCGGAAGACCTTTCACAATACTTAGTTCTTTTTATTGCCAGAAGCGGAAATCTGAGGCCTTTTTTGTTCAAGTGCCTCTCTAATAAGGTTTAAAATATTTACAACTAGTTCTGCAGCTGAGTTTTAAAAAGGTAATTCAGACAACAAAACCTATCTTACTCATCATGATCAAGCAGTGTTCCTTATAGCTCCAGTTTTATGATCTTCCCATTTACTTTGTCTTGCATGTGGAATGTAAACTTGCCATGGAAGGCTAGATTTAGAATGTTCAAATGAGCAATTATCTTTTAACACCAACACAAGTCATGCATACAATTTGGCAGATTGAAGATTACATACAGAAGAGACTTGAAGTTTCTTGCAAAACAAATAGAGGAGTGAGAACATTACTGAGTGAAAGCCAATGAGCTCCATCTCTTTAAAAAGTTAAATAAAACTTTTTCTTTTTTTTACAATTCAATGGCTTGACATTAATAAGGTCGACAGCCTTTAAAAATTTATAAAAATTTTCTCTTCAACTGTCATACATATCCGGAGTATTCACAGGGTTTCCGTGAATGCAGCAGTGTGTAAATTTGCTTTCAAGGATAAGGTTGGGTGTGTAGAAGATTCATAGGCCTTTCTGGATCCTACACTTAGAAACCCGGTAGTGTAAGGAGGAATACCACCAACACATCAACTGTAATCTCATCCTAAACAATAATCTTTGTGAAATCATGAGCTTGATATAGTTATCAAGCAGTTGTATTTTCCTACAATATACCATGTGTCCTTTGCTGTAGGTGTGTCTCAGTTCAGAAAACACCATATTCAAGCAAGAGGAAGCTGTGGGTAACAGAACAAAGTGAGCTCACTGTCTGAAACTGCACCAGAGTCTTCACTGGGGGGCCTGGTTGGTCTGGAGTGGTTGAAGTTCTGTGTAAGACTCTGATTTGGAAGTGGTGTTTTTTTTCACAAATAAACAAGTCTGGGCATGCAGACATTTACATTTTAAAGTGTCTTTTTAGTTCTCATGAAATGAAGTTCATGTTCACTCCCATCTCTGGGTCTTAGTTACTTCCCAGTACATTACAGAGGCAGGACCAATTGTTCTTTAAGGATTCTCCTCGCACACTAGTCTCACGTAACATGTGAGGCCTGGGGGATGTGCTGGCATTCCCCAGAGCCTCCTCTTACTACCACACTAGATACCGCAACACACCGAAAGAGAGAACGGCTTCCTCCACTGTGAACCTCAGCAGGCTCGCAACAAGGACGTTTTTTTTTTTCCCCTTCAAATATTGTTTAATCTACAGATTATTTCATGAAAAAATACCTTGGTTCGAATGACTCAGGCACTTTCATCTGTTATTTCTTCTTGGAGAACATCCAGTTACCACCTTCATACAGCTATGATAGTCTTGGTGATTTCATTCATTTACCCTTAGGGTGAGGCCAATATCTGGAAAGAGGGAGTAGAGAAATGGGAAATGGGAAGAAACTAACACTTTTGGTGACACTATTGAAGCTGCTAGATCAAGCTCTATTTGAAATTTTAGCTGGAATCTTCAGTTATATAAGGCCGTGCATTATCTTTTTTTTTTCTTTTTTTAAAGATTTTATTTACTTATTTGTTGGAAAGAAAGACAGAGAGAGAGAGCACAAGCAGGCGGAATGGCAGGCAAGGAGCCCTATGCTGGACTCGATCCCAGGGTCCTGGGATCATGACCTGAGCTGAAGCAGACGCTTAACCAACTGAGGCACCCAGCCGTCCCACATTATCTTCATTATAGACCTTCCTTGGTTTACGATGGTGTTACATCCTGATAAACCCACTGAAAGTTGAAAATATAACTTGAACATGCAATTGAATACACCTAACCTACCAAACATCCTAGCTTTGCCTGGCCTACCTTAAACGTGCCCAGAACAGTTATGCTAGCCTACTGTTGGACAAAATGTTTACTTTTTCAAGGACATATCTTTTGCATAAAATGGAAGCATACCTGTTCTGGGCTCCTGGGTACTTAAATGTCTTCTCTGTGCTCAACTTCAGAGGGTCTAGTAGTAGGCAACCTTCTATGAGTATTAGCTACGTTTCCTCCAGGAGTTGGTGGGAAGCTTGCAGAGTCTGGGATTTGCAGTCAGACATATCTGCTGTCCAGCAAACAAGAGTGAATTGAACATACTGTTTGTAAAGAACATTTATGGAGGGGAATTCACGAACATGTGAGATTAGCAGGTATGTGGTCCCTCAGCTGCTCAGTGTATTCCAGGAGCACACATGCCCCTGCCCTGGAACTTGAGGGTTTACAAGTAGGGCGACCACATGCTCCGGTTGGCCCAGAAGAGCCCCAGTTTATGCCACCATAATTATTAATTACCCCCTCTGTTCGTTCCTGCTTATAAGCTGCATGGTTGGGGTAGCATAAGCACACAGACGTGCCCAGATGAAAAATAAGTTTGGGGAACAGGACAGCATAAGGTTGGGCTGGGTCAGCATTTGGAGAAACAGGGTAGAGGCTACAGCAATGATTTATTATCACATAAATAAGAGTGGGATTTACTGTGAGGCACAGTGAAAGGGATACGATCAGTACACTGTTTGACTTTTGAGATGAAACAAAGACTGAAATAAATTAAACAAACTCAGTGACAACTAGCCAATGGCTAGCACTATTACACGTGAATAACAGCTTTCTGCTCCTCGGGCACTGAGTGATTAAATGCCTTTCTGCACCCTGCTTACTCATCACATCAACCCTTCCTTCTGAGCCCAAACCTGGCCTCGATATCCTTGTGTGGCAGCGACTGCCAGTGCTGAGGGCTGACACATGAGATAACACCTATTTGTGCTTGTCACTTCATTCTATCTGCTCCAAAATGTCAGAATGGGGACTATCACAGCTATGGGTTTTGCGAGAAAACAAATGTTCTCGGGTTTTATCAGCTGGAAAGCTTTGTAAGGAAACAAAAGGATTCACTCATTCGTTATTTTCAACAAATATTTGTTTCCATGGAAGAAAAGGAGTGAGATTCAACTCACAGACGTTACAAGGTTTCCAAGATCGAAGCAGCAACCGCGGACTCACCTGTAAGAAGGCAATTGCAGTGCTCATCTCCTTACACAGGGGGGCACTCCAAGCTCGTCACTAAAGACGCCCGCTAGTGGTGTTGACTGAGCGGTTGGAGAACGAGAGCGGGCATTCTTTTCTCCATACCTAGGGGTTATGAAGTGGGTAGAATTAAAAAGTACACTGGCCGAGCTGTGTGAATGAGGCAACGCCGTCTGAAGGTCAATCCCTATGGTGTTAGCAACCTATTCTAAATTCATTCACAACTAAACACGGAACAGAAATGTACTAAATTTCACTTAAGATCTGTTTTGGTCTCCACTATACGACGCTGAACTCATTATATAAAAGATGGAATAATTTGGGGGCAATATAATTCTCAGTTATAGCTACAGTACGGCTTATCAGAAAAATGTACACAGCTCTACGTCAAACGCTCATGCCTTCATCCGAATGGACAATACAGAATTCAAATTACATCTTGGATACACAGAATTTTAGGTATGACTTAAGTCCCAACACGTATTCACTATCTTCATCCCTGTGTCTGGGACAAAAATCTTTTAACATTTCCAAAGGCCCGACAGCTTTTCCATATCAGCAGTGGATGAGGGACGCGGATACAAGTGGATGGGGGTGGCCCTTATGATTTGCTTTTCACGTTCTTAAAGGAAACCTTCCAAGGGGCCACTCTTACCTTTCCTAGTGAAAAGAAAGACTTCGAAGACCAAAGCCGGGAACGCTGGCGCCCTTCCGCCGAGCCGAGGCGCGGCCGACGCGAGCGCAGCGCTCGGAGCCCACGCGTTTCCGCCCGCGAGCGGCGCGCCGGCCGCCGGCGGCTCTTCCCCGCTCGCCCGCTCTCCCCCGCTCGCCAGCGAGCACGGAAAGGGCTGACGGCTTTGCAGCCGAGCAGCCAATTTAGAAGGAAGCCCGGAAGCCCAAGGGAGCGCAGCCCAGATTGCGGGGCAGGGGGACCCGGGGGCCGTGGGGGTCCCCGGGGCGAGAGGGGGAAAGGGCGGCTCGCCCGGCCGTGGGCAGACGGAAGGGGGCTGGCGCAGCAGCATCTTCCCGTTCGGTTCAAGTTGATTCCGGGCCGGGCGAGCTGGCCCAGGAAAGGCTCGGTCTTTGGTGTCAGTTTTGCACCTCCTGGCGAGCAGGGATGAGTCGGTAGACTTGCGCCGCATTTGAACTTCACCATTTATTATTAAAGAGAAGTGGCAGTGATTAGTTCTGAATCCTCAGAGAGCTAAATAAATATTTACTAAATAAGAACATTCGGCCTTTAGGGAATGGCTCGAACAGGTTTCTGAAAGCCCGGCGAGGGCCCGAAGTGCCGCCCCCAGGCGGGAAGCGGAGTTGCGGGGCTGCTGGCCCGAGGCAGCCATCTGCGGACCGCAGGTCCGAGGGGGACCTCTGTGAATCTGGGCAAACCCCGGAAGATTCCAGGCCTCAGGCCTGAGTCAAACTCGGTGGTCTGGGGTTGTAAGTGATTCCATTGGCTGTGTTTCCCTTATAAAAGGCCGAGGTGAACACGCCAAGCTAAACTTTGAACCTTCCTTTAAAAACAGTTTAAACAATAAAGTAGCATTTTATTGCTCAAGTAATAAAGAGGACTGATTTGTATTGCTTCCAACTTTAAGAAGAGTTTCTTAGGCCTAGTATGCTCCAGAATGTATCCAAACTGTGAGCTTTCAAAGGAGGGTATTTAGATGGCTTATTTGGCAATTAAATTACGTGATGGCACGCTTGTCAAAAGCATTCATGTTGGTTATTTTAAAAGCTTTTTTCTTAATCATTAGACAGTGTAACTGTAGAAAATGTATATATGGATAGATACACCTATCTATCTCTATATATCTCCACACATCCATAGCACGCTCTATCTCCAGTTCTGTATCATGATTTTTTTTCAACCACATTTTTTTGGTGAGAATTTTCCAATGATACTAAATATTTTAGAAAAAATTTTCAGTTGTGGAGCGATGAGGTGATTTCAGCTTCCAGTACTATAAACAGGCCAATTAACATCCTCGTTCCAATATCTTTTTGCATCTTTCTGATGCAAAATACCCAGGTATGGAATTACCAGGACAAAGCAAATGAAAAATTTTAAGCTTCTTAGTGTATCTTGCCAAGTTTATAGACTATAATGTAAATTGAAGGCATTCAATAGGTAAAACACTATTTTAATTTGAATTTCTGTGATTATGAGTCGGTTAATATTATACTAAGCGCTCTTTCAGAGCAGGGCCATTTTTTTACTCATCGCCATCCAGTCCTGGTGTCTTATGTAACAGCAGGCACATACTTGGCACTAAATACATATTTGCTGATTGAATGAATAAAAGAATGACTAAATGTTAGTAAGATATTTGAATTTCTTGTTTTGTCAATTGCTTTTTTGTATTGTTCATTTATTGTTGTGACAGTTGTCTTTCCTATCAGTTCGCAAACCACTTTACATAATAAGGATTTAAACTTTTGCCACGTAGGTGGCAAACCTCCCTCCCCTTTACGATGTATAAGTGTGTGCTTCTGTGTGTGTAAGTACTTTTTGATTTTCAGGAGTTAAAATATTTCAAAGTATGCATTTGTGACGCTAGCACACATACAAATAAATTTGCTATAGAGAATACTCTGCAATCGAAGATTTGTGGCAGTTTCACTATTTTAGCTCATTTTCTTTCTTATTTACCAAGTTTTTCCTTGGCCTTGAAGTTTTTTCTTTTTTAGGACATAATGTGTCGGGTAAAAAGGTATCACAATCTTCGTCTTAGCCTGACAAACACCCGGCTCAAGACCTGTTGTTAAACTGGGGAAGGATCTGTCAACTCCTTAGTTCCCAAACAACTGTCTAGTAAATGCTTCTTGCTGGTCTTCCATTTGCCTTTTTCTTGTCTTGTTCATTATTATTAAAGACATGAATAGAAAAGGGATCTTTGCTTCTCAAGGGGTTTTCTGCACGGATCTCATCCCAGCTGAACACATAATCCCTTTTGGTATCCCACCTGGTTGTGGTTGAAACGACATAGTGTTAGAGACCATGGGATGGAAGTGGAGTGCCATTATTTGAAGTAGGAATGGTTTACAATGTTGGGAGTATGGATATCTAATGGAGAGAAAGATTAAGCCTTAACTTTCTTTTCTTTGTGTAAGTATTCCCAGAAATAAAAGCATGATACAGAAGCCAAAAACTTGTCTGAGGCAAACACGACAGCCTTTAAGTCACAAAATCTAAGATCGTACATTCCATGTACTTTTGTTAAGTTAGGCTTGTGGCTCAGAGATGGGAAAGTTGCTTGTGTGGAGTAGATTATTTTTTTCTTCTTACCTCCATACAGTTTGGTTTACCTGCAGCGCTGCTGCATTTTGTCTTTATTCTAGACATAGAGCGCCTCTATCTGGGACACGGCTGCTCTAAACTAGAAAAGCCTTGGGAGCCCTACACTGGCCCTTACTGCTCCTGCTCAGGTATAAAACACATCACACTGAAATGTTTAAAAATAAAGTCATTCAATTCAATCAGCACGTAGCATTGTTTTCTGGATTACTTGCTTGACTTTTGCAGATGCCAAGGGAGGTAGGCGTTACCAGTGAGAAAAACAGTGAAGGAGAGTTAGCCCATTCAGATTCTGAGCGGATTACCGGTATTTGTCCTTCGAGGCCCATTGAGTTTCTGGAGTCTTCTTAGATAACTCTAGTCAACACTGACACGCTCCTTCATTTACTCATTCCATAACTATTTATTGAAGCCAAGTACAGGTAGCGGACAATACAAGCATAGTTTGTGTTTTCATGGAGTTGACTTTCTAGTAGGAGAAAACAGATAAGTAAGGGCATGAGTCAGTATGGCAATTTCAGATGGTGAAAAGTGTGGTGGAGAAAATGCATGCTAGAGAGTGTTGCAGGTGGGGTGTGGTGCTGGCTGATGCTGGATGGTTAGGGAAGACCTTTCTCAGGGGTTAACACAGGACCCGAGATCTTACTGAAAACAAACAGCCAGCTATATCAGGGGAAGGACTGGCCAGTACAGAGGTGAGAGCTTGGCAGTGTGTCTGATGCTGATGAGAGTGGAGATGTACGGTAGGAGATGGGGTCTCAGAAGTCGGCAGGGCCCAGGACAGGTAAGCCTTTGTGGCACTTTGGTGGGGAGTATACTTTTCTTGCCCGCTGCCCCCCCGCTCCCCGTAAGTGAAACAAGAAGTCATGAGAAGATTTCCAACTCCTCAGCACGAGCTCTGTTTTGTGTTTATAAGCAATCACTCCGATTGCTGTCTGAAGAACGGACAGAGACCAGCCAACACTGGAGGCAAAGGCACCAATTGAGATCATGGCACTTGTTCATTTCTGAACTAAGGTTCTGAGGGTTCCCTAGTACTGATTACAAGCACCTGGAGGACAGGAACGTGCAGTCTTCTCCTCTACTTTCTCTTCTCCTTCCTCTCATCCCTTCTTTTTTTCTTTGGTACACCTACAGGCTCAAACAGTGTTACATCATAATGGGCTCAATCACTTGCTGTGACTTGGAGGACCCTCTGAGAATTTTTGGATGTAGAATTGGCCCAGCATTTTTGCCATTTGCTTAGAATGTGTGGACTCAAATTCTTTTAGTGATTTCAGCTCCTTGGAAGAAGATTACTGAATAACGAAGAGGTGGTCTTTTTATTTTTTTCTTCAGTTTTATTGAGGTGTAGTTGACAAAATTGTAATATTTTTAAAGTGTACAACACGAGGATTTGATACAGGTATACATTGTAAAAGGATTCCCGCCTCACCTCATATTAACTTTTTTTCTTTTTTGGTGAGACCACTTAAATTCTGCTCTCTTTGCAAATTTCCATTATATGATATAAATATAGTTAATAATATTATTAACTATAGTTATCATGTAATACATTAGATCCTCAGAACTTTTCATCTTATAACTGAAAGTTTGTACCCTTTTACCAGCCTGTCTTTATTTCCCACTTTCCAAACCCTGGCAACCACCATTCTACTCTCTGTTTCTATGAATTCAACTTATTTTTAATTCCACATATAAGTGGTATCATTCAGTATTTGTCTTTCTCTGTCTGGCTTATTTCACTTAGCACAATGTCCCCTAAGTTCATTTGTGTTGTCACAAATAGCACAATTTCCTTCTTTTTTTAAGGCTGAATAATATACCATTTGTGTGTGTGTATCGTATTTTCTTTATCCATTCATTTGTAGATGGGCACTAAACTTGTTTCCATATCTTGGCTGTTGCCAGTAATGGTGCAATGAGCAGACATCTCTTCCAGCTAGTGATTTCATTTCCTTTGGCTATATACCCAGATATGGGATTGTTGGATCATACGGCAGTTATATTTTTAGCTTTCTGAGGAGGCTCCATATTGGTTTACATAGTGGCTGTACCAGTTTACATTCCCAACAGTGTACAAAGGTTTCCTTTTCTGTACATCCCCGCCAGCATGTGTTATCTTGTCTTTTTGATAATAGATATCCTAACAAGTGTGAGGTGATATCTCATTGTGGTTTTGATTTACATTTCCCTGATCATTAGTGGTGTTGAGCACTTTATCCTGTACCTGTGGGCCATCTGTGAATCTTCTTTGGAAAAATGCCTATTCAGGTCTTTTGACCATTTTTAAATTGAGTTATTTGGTTTTTTGCTATTGGGTTATATGAGTTTCTTCTATATTTTGTAAATTAACAAAATATGTAATTTGTAGTAGTAATGAAAATATCATATGATACGTAGTCATGTAGGGTATGAAGTTTGAAAATATTGTCTCCTACTCCATAGGTTGCTTTTTCATTTTGTTGATGGCTTCATTTGCTGTGCAGAAGCTTTTTAGTCCAAGGTAGTCCCACTTGTTTATCTTTGCTTTTATTGGCTTTGTTTTTGGTGTCAAATCCAAAAAATCATTGCCAACTGATGTTAAGTAAGGATCTTGTTCCCTATATTTTCTTGTAGAGGTTTCATGGTTTCAGGTCTTATGCTCAAGTCAAATATATTTTCAGTTGATTTTTTTGTGTGTATGGTATAAGATAATATCCAGTCTCATTCTTTTATGTGAAGATATCCAGTTTTCTCAGCACCATTTATTGAAGAGACTATCTTTTCCCCGTTGTATATTCATGTTCCTTTCATCACAAATTAATTGGCTATAGATGCATGAATTTATTTCTGGTTCCCTATTCTGTTACATTGATCTGTGTTCCTATTTTTAAGCCAATACCATACTGATTTAATTACTATAGCTTTGTAATATCATTTGAACATGGGAAATGTGATGTGTCCAATTTTGTTCTTCTTAAGATTGGTTTGGCTATTTGTGGGCTTTTGTGGTTCCATACAAATGTTAGAATTATTTGTTCTATTTCTGTGAAAAATGTCATTGGAGTTTTGATAGGCATTGTATCAAATCTGTAGATTGCTTTGGGCAGCATGGACATTTTAGCAATATTAATTCTTCCAGTCTATGAGCAACGTATATCTCTCCATTTATTTGCATTGTCTTCAAATTCAATCATTAATGTCTTATAGTTTTCCGTGTCTTTCACCTCCTTGGTTAAATTTATTCTTAGGTGTTTTATTCCTTTTGATGCAATTATAAATGAGATTGTTTTATTAATTTCTCTTTCTGATAGCTATTAGTGTATTGAAATGTAACTGATTTTCGTATATTGAGTTTGTATCCTGCAGCTTTGCTGAATTTGTTTATTAGTTCTAACAGTTTTCTGGTGGAGTCTTTAGAATTTTTTATACGTAACAAACATGAGAAAATTTTACTTCTTCCTTTCTGAATTGAATACTTTTTATTTCTCTTTCTTACCTGATTGCTCTGGCCAGGACTTCCAATACTATGTTCAACAGAAGTGGTAAGAGTGGGCATCCTTATTCCTGCTCTCAGAGGAAAAGCTTTCAGCTTTTCATCATTGGATATGATGTTAGCTATGGGCTTGTCATATATGGCCTTTATTTTTTTGATATACTTTTCTCCTATACACAGTTTATTAAAAGTTTTTATCATAAAAAGATGTTAATTTTGTCAAATGCTCCTTATACATCTATTGAGATGATCATATGATTTTTATCCTTCATTTTGTTAATGTGGTATATCACATGTATTGATTTGTGGATGTTGAACCATGCTTGCATCCCTAGAATAAATCCCATTTGATCATGGTATATGATCCTTTTAATGCACTATTGAATTCATTTTGCTAATATTTTACCAGTATGTTCCCTGGGGTTATTGGCCTGTCATTTTCTTTTTTTGTAGTGTCCTTCTCTGGCTTTAGTATCAGGGTAATGCTGGCCTCATAAATTGAGTTTGGAAATGTTCCTTTATTGTCTGTTTTTTGGAACAGTTTGAGAAGGATTGCTATTAATTCTTTAAATGTTTAGTAGAATTCACCAGTGAAGCCATCTGGTCTTGGACTTTTCTGTGTTGGCAGCTTTTTGATTACTTATTCAATCTCCTTACTAGTAATTGGTTTGTTTAGATTTTCTATTTCTTCATGAGTTAGTCTTTGTAAGTTGTATATTTCTAGGAATTTATTCATTTTCTAGGTTACCTAATTTTTTTTTACATATAATTATTCCTAGTAGTTTCTCATGATCTCTGCTATTTCTGTGTTGTCAGTTGTAATGTTTCCTCTCTCATTTGTGATTTTATCTCTTTGAGCCTTCTCTGTTTTTCTTAATCTAGCTAAGGGTTTGTCAATTTTGTTTATCTTTTCAAGGAACCAGTTTAGTTTCATTATCTTTCCTCTTGTCTTTTTAGTCTCTTTTTTGTTCATTTCTACTCTGATCTTTTTTATTTCCTACCTTCTACTAACTTTGGGCTTATTTTGTTCTTTTTCTAGTTCTTTGAACTGTAAAATTAGGTTGTTTTTAAGATTATTCTTTTTCCTTAATATAGGCACTTACCATTATAAACTCCACTCTTAGAATTACTTATTTTGCTGCACCCTATAAGTTTTGTATGTTATGTTTCCATTTTCATTTGTCTCAAGATATTTTCTGATTTCCATGCTTATTTCTTCTTTGACCCATGGTTCTTCATGAGTATGTTGTTTAATCTCCACATATTTGTGAATTTTCCAGTTTTCTTCTTGTAATTGATTTCTGGTTTTATACCGTCATGGTTGAAAAAGATGCTTGATGTAATTTCAAACTTGAGTATACTAAGACTTATTTTGGGGCTTAACACATGCTCTATCCTGAAGAATGTTCCATGTATACCGAAGAAGAATGTGTATTTTGTTGTTGTTGTATGAAATATTCTGTATGTATCTTTTAGGTCCATTTGGTTTAATGTGTTAAGTCTAATGTCTCCTTATTGATTTTATTTTTTTTTTTTAAGATTTTATTTATTTGACAGAGAGAGAGACAGCCAGCGATAGAGGGAACCCAAGTAGGGGGAGAGGGAGAGGAAGAAGGAGGCCCCCAGTGGAGCAGGGAGCCTGATGCGGGGCTCGATCTCAGGACTCCGGGATCACGCCCTGTGCTGAAGGCAGACCCTTAATGACTGAGCCACCCAGGCGCCCCCCCTTATTGATTTTCTGTCTAGATTATCTATCCATTGATGAAAATGGAATATTGAAGTTTTCAACTATTACTGTATTGCTGTCTATTTCTCCCTTCAAATCTGTTAATATTTGTTTGATATATTTAGGGGCTTTGATATGGGTGCATAAATATAATTGTTATATTCTTGATGAATTGACTTCTTTATAATTATATAATGATCTTCTTTGCCTCTTGTTACAGTTTTTGACTAAAGTCTTTTGTCTGTGATACAAGTATAGCTACCCTTTCTCTTTTCTAAATTTCCATTTGCATAGACCATCTTTCTCTATCCCTTCACTTTCAATCTGTGTGTGTTTTTAAATCTGAAGTGAGTCTCTTATAGGCAGCATATAATTGGGTCTTGTTTTGTTATTTTTAAAATCAATTTAGCCACTCTATGTCTTTTAATTGGAGAATTTAGTCCATTTACATTTAACATATCTATTGATAAGTATAGACTTATTATTGTCATTTGGAGAATTGTTTCTTAGTAGTTTTGTAATTCCTTTGTTCATTTTTTCCTCTCTTGTTCTCTTCCTTTGTGATTGATTTAATGTATTTCTGTAGTAGTGTGTTTTTATTCTTTTTCTTTATTTTGTATTTCGGCTATAGGTTTTTGCTTTGTGGTTACCATGAGGCATACACAAAACATTTTACAGTTGTGCCAGTCTATTTTAAGCTAATAACAATGTAATTTCAAATGCATATGAAACTTCTAGATTTTTACACCCTCCCCCACACCCCCATTTTATGTTTCTGGTATTATAATTTACATCTTCTAATATTGTGTATCCATTAACCAGTTATTGTATAGTTATTTTTAATGTTTTTGTCTTTCAAACTTTATACTCAAATTATAGGTAACTTACCTATCACCACTATAATATGAGTGTATTCTGGATTTAACTATGCATTTACCTTTACCAGTTAGATTTATATTTCTGCATGTTTTGATGTTTCTAATTAACATGCTTTCATTTCAGCTTGAAGAACTCCCTTTTACATTTCTTGTAAAGATGGTCTAGTGTTGATGAACTCCTTTGGCTTTTATTTGTCTGAAAAATTCTTTATCTCTCCTTCAATTCTGAAGCGAAGGACAACTTTGCCAGGTAAGGTTTTCTTGGTTGGTAGCTTTTTAATTTTAGCACTTTAAATATATCATCCCACTCCCTACTTGTCACAAAGTCTCTGCTGAAAATCTGCTCAAAGACTTATGGGGCCTCCCTTGTAATTAGTAAATGTGGATTTCTTTAGGTTCATCTTCTTTAGTACTCCTTATGCTCCCTGAATCTGGATGTCTGTTTCTTTCCTCACATTTGGGAATTTTTTAAAGCTATTATTTTTTCAAATGAACTTTCTGCCCCCTTCTCTCTCTCTCTCTTCTCCCTCTGAGACCTCTATAATGAATATATAGGTCTGCTTGATGTTGTCTTATAGGTCCCTTATACTACCTTCAGTCTTTTCCATTCTTTTTTATCTTGTTCCTCTGATTGGATGAATTTCATTGCCCTGTCTTTGAGTTCATTGATCCTTTCTGCCAATTGATCTAGTCTGCTGTTGAACCCCTCGATTGAATTTTATAATTTACTTATTACTTTCTTTAGCTCTGTGATTTCTGTTTGGTACTTTAAAATATTTTCTATCTCTTTGTTGAAATTCTCATTTTGTTCATGCACTGCTCTCCTGATCTTGGTGAACATCTTTATGACCATTATTTGAACTCTCTATTGGGTAAATCACTTGCCTTCATTTTGTAAGGTCAGTTCTAAAGATTTATCTTGTTCTTCTGTTTGGAACACATTCCCATATTTCTCTATTTTCCTTGGCTCTCTGTCTTGGTTTCTCTACATTATATAAATCAGTCACCTCTCCCATTCTTTTTTTTTTTTTTAAGTTTTATTTATTTATTTGAGAAAGAGAGAGAGCACAAGCAGGTGGAAGGGCAGAGGAAGAGAGAGAATCTCAGTCAGACTCTGAGCTGAGTGTGGAGCTCGATGCAGGGCTCTATCTCATAACCCTGAGATCATGACCCTGAGATCATGTCAGATCATGACCTGAGCTGAAACCAAGAGTCTGACACTTAATGGACTGTACCACCCAGGCGCCCCTCATTTCTCCCATAACAGACTGATGTCATGTAGAAGATAAGCCTTGTCAATTAGCCCAGCCTGAGCTCCTGGTTGTTTCTCAAACTTTTGTGATTGTCCAGCCACCATCTTTGTTCTTTGCAGCACCCAATAGTTGAGGGTGTGTCAAGATCCATCAGCATCCTGAAGGAGGGGATTGCAGTCAACACCTAGAAACAGTCTGATTAGAAGCCAGTCCCTCAAGCAGTAGCTGGAAAAAAAAGTATTTAAGCCAAGGGAAAACTTCCAGGAAAAACTGGAAAAGAAGAGTTTTTGCCTGCTCCCTCTGCACTGAGGCCTGGGCTTGGGTGTCTGTGTGTGGTGGAGGTGGTGTACATGTGGTGAGTGTTGTGATCTTGTTAAGAACTATTTCTTTGTTTGCTATAGTGTTGTAGGTCTTGTGGATCCAAGCCCTGTTGGCTTTCAGAACTAGGCATTTTGATGGCCTATACCTCAGGTGGGATCCTTAAACGATAGGGTGCAAGATGTGCAGTCAAATCTCTTTGCTCCTCAGGGAGAAGCTGGGAGTTGAGGATTCTCTCCTGATGGTATGGTGCCATGCTGGGGGTGGGATTGATGACAAGAGCATATCTGCCTTTCTTACTTATTTTGGTGTAGTTATTTTTTTATTCATATGATGTGTAGAAGTCAGTTATTTTCTGGAGTACTCTCAGAGAGAAGTGCTCCATGTATAGCTGTAGATTCAGGGTGTCTGTGGGAGGAGGGACGTTCAGGAGCCTCCTTTGTCACTATCTTGGTACCTCCCTCAAAGTGGTGTTTTCTTAACATGAATTCACTACAATGAATATTTTGTCCTTTTTGAAACTAGTCATTGTTTCTTACTTAATATAGTAATTGAAATGTTGGAGACCTTTTGTAATTATATAAAAACAGATTAGTCATTTCATCTTGTGAACTTTTCTTCACTCTTTGGTAGGTTTGCTTACTCAAACCAATTACCCACTTTTGCTAAGTTTCTGCTGGGTGATGACAGAGTTCTCCATCTTCAGTTGGTACCTTATAAATAACCTTCATTTTTGCATGTCCTACTTGTATGGTTGTAATTCTGGAGTCTCCTAATTCATTAGCCTTAACCACAGAAGTGCTTGAGTAGATGCTGAGATGTAAGTAATTGCTTATGATTTTGGCCCTAGCTAACACTAGGTGAAGGTCAGGGGTGACAGAAGAAGCTGGTGCTTTGGAAGGTGAGGAAAGAGTGAGGTTAGGGACTTATAGTAGCTGTTAAAAGAGTTGAAGGGGGAGCAGTTACATGGAAATTCAGAATTAGAAATTTCTGATCCCTTTTCTGGTTGGCTGTGAGGGTGTGTCTGCTTTGGGTCATAAAAGAGAGGAGACTAATTCACTTCTTAGCTATCCTATCCCTATAATAATTAAGAGCACCGAATTTGGTCTCAGAGATAACTGGGTTCCAGTCAGGACTTTTCCATTTACTGTGGGACCTTGGACAAATTCTTAAGCTCGTTAAGCCTCAATTTCCAAAGCAGCAATATGGGATAATCATAGTTCATACCTACTACAGACTGAATGTTTGTGTTCCCTCAAAATACATATGTTGAAACCTGATCTCCAATGTGATGGCATTTGGAGGTGGGGCCTTTGGGAGGTGATTAAGTCATGAGGATGAAGGTCATGAATGGAATTCATGTCTTTATAAAAGGCACCCCAGAGAGCTCCCTGTCCCCTTTAGTCATGTGAGAACTCAGTGAGAAGATGGTGTCTATTAACCAGGAAGCAGGCTCTCACCAGACCAAATCTGTTGTCAGCATAATATTGGACTTTCCAGCCTCCAGACCTGTGAGAAATAAATTTCTGTTATTTGTAAGCCACCCAGTCTATGGTGTTTTTGTTGTCACAACCAAAACTGACTCAAACAATACCTCATAGTGCCTCTTTGAGAACTGAATCAGATTGTGCATATAAAGTATTTGGCATAGTGTAAATGCTCAGTAGATGTTAACTATTGTCTTTAGCAACACTTTCTTACTATAATAGTGATACCTATTTGTTATAACCAACAAGAAAATGCAGTCAAACAAAAGGAAGTAAAATCATGCATAATTCCTTCATCCTGAGATAAAAGGAGATATCTACTCCCAATCATTTTCTCTGCATATATTGTTATCTTACAAAATTTAATTTTATTATATAGTGTCTATTAACAACTTTGTACATCATTATCTATTCTTTTAAAATATTATCATGACTAGATGAATAAAATTCCATTATATAGGTGTCCCAAATCTTTCTTATTTGACATTTATTATTGTTTCCAATATTTTTGTTATTGCAGTGAGTGATGCAATAAACATTCTTATACAGGGGCGCCTGGGTGGTGCAGTTGTTAAGCGTCTGCCTTCAGCTCAGGGCGTGATTCCGGCGTTCCGGGATTGAGCCCCACATCAGTCTCCTCTGCTGGAAGCCTGCTTCTTCCTCTCCCACTCCCCCTGCTTGTGTTCTCTCTCGCTGACTGTCCGTCTCTGTCAAATAAATAAATAAAATCTTTAAAAAAATAAAAATAAACATTCTTATACAAATGTTTTCTTTGGCTCAGTATAAAACTATAGTTACTGGGTTGAATAATAGCAATGTTTTTGGAGTTTTGGATCCTTACTGCCCAACTAGCCACCAGAAAGTTGTTAACATTTGTATTTTTATCAGCAGAATATGAGAGTAACTTTTTCCCTTTACTCTCACTGACACTGGACATCAGCTTCTGAAATTTTTTTTTTTTTTACTCATTTCCCTAAAACTTTTTGAGTGCCTATTGTAGATCAGGCACTATTCTAGGCATGAGGGTATAACAGTGAACAAAACAAATAAAAATCTCCCTGCTCATAAAGCTAAAATGGAGTATGTTAGATGATGCAGTTGCTACAGAGGGGCAGGAAGATACCGTGTCTGGTTGTGGGGTAGGGAGAAGGTAAGGTGCAATTTCATATAGGGCATTAAGTAAGGTCCCATGAGAAGGTAAATTTGGGCAAAGACCTTAAGAAGTGACAAAGTGGTCCTTGAGGATATCTAGGGGTGAAATTTCCTCACTGAGGGAAGAGCAAGTGCAAAGATCCTGAGGCAGAAGCATTCTTGGCATGTTTAAGAAATAACAAGACCAGTATAGCTGGAGTGAGATGCATATAGAGGAGAACAGAGGGCAATGAGGTCAGAAAGATAAATGGGCTCAGATCATGTAGGGAATATCACACCATTGTAAGGATTCCAACTTTCACTCTGCATGAGACAGGGAGTCATACAAGGTTTTGAGCAGAGGAGAGGCATCATCTAACTCACTTTTAAAAGGATTGCTCCAGCTGCTGTGTTGAGAATAGACTGAAGGGCGACAAGGGCAGAAGGAAGAGGGAGGCTGACTAGGAGGCTAGTGCAATAATTTAAATGTGGGGGATGGTAGCTTAAACCAGGAGTACAGTTGATGAATAGAAGTCCAAAATAGGTGCAGTGAAATAACAGGATTTGCTGATGAGAAAAAAAGAGGAATCAAGGTTTTTGATCCAAGAGGCTGGAAGGATGAAGTTATCATTCACCAGGATGAGGAAGATACCACAAAGGACTGGTTTGGGGAAAAATTAGGTGCTCAGTGTGAGATGACTTTCAGACATCCAGGTAGAGGTGTTACATGGGATGTTGAAGACATGAATCTGAAGTTCAGTGAGAAGTTCAGTGTGGAGGGAATAGTGGGTGGGTGAGATTTAAAGAGAATTTTCTTTTAATTGTATAATAGATTATAATGTATTTGTTGGCGGGGTTGACCCAATAGAGAAGGAAAAACTGGTGATGCTGAAGAGAAGAGAATCATTGAAGCAATGTCGTCAAATAGGTAAGAAAGATGGGATCTAGAAGACAAAGGGGACGGTTGCCTTTAGATAGGCACAGAAACACTTCATCTGGAAAAACAAGAAAAAAAGCCAGAGTGGGTGAGTGTGGACACAGGTATGTGGCTAGATGTGGTGACAGAATTTGCAGAAGTTCTCTTTAATTTGCTTCTATTTTCTCAGTGAAATAAGAAATAGGTTTATCTACTGAGAATGAAAGGTCTTGGATAGACACTGTGATGTATTTAACACATATCATTCTTGTGGCAGTGTGGGGGATGGGCTGGATGGGGCAATGTCGACCTGAAGAGACCATGGCAGTCATTCTCAGCAAGAGATGCTGAGCACCTGGATAGGGAGGTGGTGCTACATACGGAAAGAAAGCATAAATATCACATGTTTTGGAGATAGGGCATTCAGAACTTGCTGATGGATTGGGAGTAGGTGTGAGGGAAAGGGAGGAGGGATCAAACATAATACTGCTTTGAAAAGCACCCTAAAAAGGCAATAAATTATGATGGCTTCAGCTATATGGAAATGAAGGCCTGAGAGCTCTTACTATTTTGGCTCACACACTGGAGTACACCAGAGCTCTTTCCCTCTCTAAAAATTGGCCCTAACATTCTGGTAATCTTTGATTTTTAACAAAATATGGTTAAAAAATAGCACACATGATTTAGAGGAGTTTTTGGCATTCATTGGGCTCTGTGAGTGGGAAGTATATCCTCATTTTTCAGATGAAAGGACAAGGCCCACAAAGGTCAATGGAGGTAATTACAAATGTTGGGGGGGAGAGTCAAACCAAGACCTCTTTATTAATTTAGAATAATGAGAAGTACTTTACATCTTAGATTGCAGATCATTAACTACATGCTTGTTTTGTTTTGTATAATGCCTAGGACAGAATCTCATGCAAATAAATGCTTATGAAATGTATTTGACAATGATTCTGCATAATGCATTAATTGCCATCAATTGCCTAAAAAACCCTTTTAAATATGTATAAAGGTACTCATAATATTGGCAGCCTCTTAAATTAGGGTTATGATACCCCAGGTCTTTTGGAAGCAAGAACCAAGTCTTTTGGTCCTACAGGTAAAATATTCTTCGTTAGATAAAAAATGTGAAACAGTATTCGTCATGTCCTGAATCTCTCTGCCTTTATCAGAAAAAGAAAAAGCAGGAAAGAACTTTAAAACACTGATTTATTAAAGTTTCACATAGGATCTTTTTTTTTGGGGGGGGGTTATGCCTAAGTGTGTTTAATATGGGTGTTTCGTTACTATGTTAAAAAAAAAAAGACAAACTTTTGCTATGCCAATCACCCTTGTTCTGAAATATGGTAACTTCCCCTTAAATGTAAACAGTAGCAAAGTACTACAGTGTAGTTTAGTTCATATTTTTTTATTCATTGCCTTAGAGCTTGTTCCCTCATTGTTAACTTCAAATTAAGCACTTTCTAAATGTCCAGATTATTTCTAGGAAGGCTTTATGTTTGTAAATCGAATACCAACTCTTTGAGGGCAGGAAAGATTCTCTATTTTTGAACATGCTTCACACAATATAATATATAGTAGCTATTTATGAACGTTACTTGACTAAAAAATAATTGAAATCCTTGAACTTTGGTTTCTTTTCATTTAGTAGGTACACTTTAAAATGTCATGTTTCCCTCTGTACAAACATGAATGTACGGAAGCACATTGTCTTTGGATTCATGTACCTCTTACAATTAACTATCTAATTAATTAATCATCTGATAATTAAAATGACCTCCTTTTGGCTGATACTGGATCCCAAGAAAGGTTCAAAAGAAACTTGACACATCATGTTGTGTAATGTTCCATTGTGAGACTCCACTGCTGTTTACCACATTATGTCATATCTGATCACATGGTGGCAATAAGTTGAACAAAACCTGTTGACATATCAGGAAAAAAATCCAGTACATTCGATTTGTATAAAGCCATCTAGTCTTCGCTCTTTCAAAATGGTATAGTCACTGGGCAAAGCTGGGAAATACAGCATCTTTTAACCATCAACAAATTAAGGACTCTATTCATCAAGTAATTCCATACATTGGACTTAGTCCTTCCCTTAATTTCTGCCTTGAGATTTTGGTTAAGGCCCTTTGGACAACACGTGGGCTTATGTCGTTTATAGTTCTTGCATAATCCTGTACTTTTGTCTACCCAATTCTTAAGTCAGCATTAGTTTTCACAGAGGAAGACATGTAGAACACAGAGCTTTTTATTACATTTGAGACACACTATTTTTCCTCCTCTTTCTTGAAAAAACTGATTACAAAGAATTAGAACTGAAATGGAAACTCTTCAAGAATATAAAAATTTCATAGACCTCATTTGGCATTCTTTATTTGTGGCAGCCTCAGTCATGCCAGTGTTAACGCCTTTATATTTTTGGAGACATTTCTGCTTCCAAGATGGTGCACTGATTTCCAAAATGAAACTAGGATTCCACGGCTCTGTGGAATACAGTGACTCCATGGGAGTAGAATACATTTTAACGTTGTATGTTAGATTGCTTAACATATAGTATGCATAAGCCTTCACTTAAAACTCTAATTTTCACTTCCTGTGATTACTGCATGATGTTATTACAGAGTAATATGGAATTCAGGGAGGACTTCCACAGTAAAGGTGACCTATGGCTGACACACTGTATCTTTAATAAGCTACAGATGACATGGGTCTCTTCTCAAAAGGGATATTGGCTTTCTGTATATAATTAATAACAAGAAAACTGTATCCTGACTTTAAGGTCTGCAGTAGCATCCTGGAACAAAAAGGGCCATAAATTAACATCAATTATGTATTAAAGTTCCAATTAACCTGGCTGACACTGATATACTTTAACAAGGCACATTTAGATAAAAGAAGAAACTCTCTAATTACTTGGAACAGTACCTTATGACCCATTCTTCTCTTTTATCCCAATTCCAACCTAATGAAGAATGAAGTGAGGGAGAGAAAGTTCCACACAAAGTGACAATGCAGCACCAGAAGATATCCCCTGGGATACCCTTTTACCATGAAAAACTCTCCACAATGAATATTTTATTGTACTTGGCTTCTTAAAAACAAATACACCCATTGAAGAAAAAGGGTTATTTTAAGGTTGAAAATCGTGCCTTTTCCTTTGAGATTTCCCACTGGAACTGGTTGAGCATACTATAACCATGTAATGGGAACACCCACTCCCCCTTTGTGCCTGAACTTGCTTCAGATACATTCTCTAGGAAAGGAGCTCATTGGTCATGATTCCCTCTGCATTGCCTACTCTCCCTGCCCCCCAAATCTTTGGACAGCCTTCCTATTTTCCATTTGATTTGGGAAGAGCATTCTGGTCTCCGGTTCCCATCTGTTCTCCAGGTGGCTCTTTGGATTTTGTTCATCTTCGTCTTCTGTCCACTGCCTGGGCATCCTGCCCACTTAGATTTCTAGGTCTTCGTGTCCCTCCTGGTGTCTCTTGGTCAGTTAACTTCATCCACAATTGCACACGCATCTTCTAGGCTGCACATTACATGCACTGAAGTGTCTCTTCAACTGAAAACACAGAAACAGCGGATGAAGGTGTTCATAGAACGAATGAGAGAGAAAATGGGATTGTGGGTGACAGGGAAGGAGCGGGAGCAAGACAAATCTCAATCGCAGAGGAAACGGAGGAGGGGAGGACACACAGAATACATTCAGAAATTATTTGTCTTTATTGCACTTTTATTTTTCCATGACTCATTATCAAACATTACTACTTGTTTTCCTGCAGTGATCTCCCATCAGGTGCCTGCTCCTTTCTTGACGTCGGTCCTAAAACCACTGTTCTACCTCACGGCGCACAGTAGATGGAGGAGCCTTGCCTCACCCTGAATTCAATCAGGCTTCCCTGCTCATCCGTTCCACTCCTCCCACCAAATAGCCCAAGGCATAAATACTTCTTCAAGGCTCTTCCCTGCCTACATCCAAAATGAGACTAGCTTTTTATAGATATGGACTCAGCTTTTAGCCAAATATGAAATTAAAAAAAATCAAGAAATGCATCTAAATAAAGCAGAATTTCTACTTATACATTTGAATAAATATCCCAGTTCTTTTAAGGCCACAGATATGTGTGAATAGATACTTAGATCTATCTAAGTACTAAGTGAGTATCTACAGCACATGCTTATGAATAGAGATGAAAGTAGACATACAGAAATTAAATGTTGGCAACATATGTGGCCGATGAAATATTTCCAAATTTAATTCTGACCATGTTTTTTCTCGTGGCAAAGGAAAGCGATAGTAAAAGCATGGGAATGGAAGTCAGCTCAGCTTGGCCACTGGAATCTAAGGTTAATTGGTATGAGGCCAGTGGGGGGGAAGGGCGGTTACGCTGCAGCCAAGTTAGGAAGGTCCCAGGAAGGGCCTTCTTTGAAAGCTGACTTGCTGGCCTTAACCCATTTGCCTATGTGCTAGGGCCCAGGGCTTCCAATAGTTTCCTTGTCCCCAGCTTTGTGGTGTTCTGACCTTGATTTGACAGCCCAACTTTATCCTTTGGTACACGACTTAATATGTCTTTTGTCTGCTTCATTGGAAATCTTAGTTCAAGGATAAGTAGGAAAGTCTTAAGAACTTCCAAACAGAGCAAGTTATATAAAAAAGTAAACACACTCCCACTGGCCTTGTTCTTTCCCTTTGAAACATGAACGTTAAAAGAATATAGCATTGGAATATAGCATTTACAGAAGACAGAGATAAAATTATTATCATCTAATTCATATGAGAGAAAAAAGAAACAAACCTGTGAACCTTTGTTCCAAACAGCTGGTTTAAGCCACCCAGGTCCCTCACCTGGATTATTGCCAACAGCCTACCATAGAGTCTGTTCTCCGCACAATGGCCAGAAGCCTCCTTTTAAAAAGATTGGTCAGGTTGCATCACTTCTGTGCTCAACTCCTTATAGTTCCGATTTCCGAAGCCCTCTCCTTTCTTCTCTCACTTCAGCTATGACCCCTCGCCCCTTGCCCACACCTCTCAAGTCACAATGGCCTCCTTGCAGTTGGCCTGGAATTCACTTCAGTGGACTCTCATATGTCTCCTTCCCTTCCTCCATGTCTTTGTTCTATTACTGTCTTATTGAGGAAGCCTTCTCTAATTCTGGAATTTAAAAAAATAGAACCCCCCCATCATTCTCTGTCTTCCTTACTCTGTTTTATTCCCTACATAGCGCTCATCATTATCTGCTTTACTATGTGTTTGTTTATTGTATCTTTTCTCCCACTAGAATATGAGCTCCGTGGTGGGAGAGGATTTGTATGTCATTGTTATCATCTAGAACAGGCCCTTATAAGCTCTCTCCATTTGTCTAACGAAGGGAAAGGGTCCTCTACCCAGCCAAGATATTCTCCTTATGAAGGAAAAAAAAAGACATTTGTTGATATGTGAGGACCCAGACACCAGGTTACCAGCAAACACCAATTCTTAAGAGAGACCTTGGAATTGTCCAGAATGCTTTTTAAAAAAGAGTAGATTCTCAGGCCCCAACCCAGATCGAGAGAATCATGATTTCCTGGGGAAAAGACCTAGAATCTGAATATTTCAAACTATTAAATAGAAGATTTCTGAAGGGCCTTATGTAATTATTGTCATAAGAAAGTTTGGATCCTCATAAAGCCAAATGTACAACACTGACTCATCATAAATGTGGTGCTGCTATTTGACAAACCAGTTTTAGCAGGGATAGCAGTATTCTTATAGCTGTTTGTGATGATGCCAGTATTTGGCGCTGGGACCGACTTCGATAAAATGCTTTTTCTTAATCAAAATTAGAGTGTGTTTTCTGTGTATAATAGAATTACTGTATCTTGCTAGTAAGGGCACATAGAGCATTTAGAGTTGTCTTTCAGCATTCAATCAGGCTGAGCTGAATGTAGTAATGTTTACATTGTGTACTTTCTTTGTACTGTCTCCTGCTCAGACTCTACTGCTTTTAATAAAAATTAATTTTTGTAAAAAAAAAAAAAAGAAAAAGTTTGGAAAACTCAAGAGTCTTATCTTACTACAAATGAATGTGAATAAACTTTTAGTAGCAGTAAACTTTGCAGTGGATGTGTCTGAGTGGATATAAAATACAATGCTGGCTCTATCTATCTATCTATCTATCTATCTATCTATCATCTATCTATCTATCTATCTATCATCTATCATCTATCTATCTATTCATCCGTCCACACTGGACAGTTTAGCTAGAAATTTTCAGTATAAATCCTATATAAGGATTCTTGAAATAGAACGTATTTTTGTTATCTGACCCATTCTTTAAATTACTCATTTTTCATTACAGTTTCGAATATAGTTAGCCCAGCGGTAGTGTTTCAGTATTCAGTTCCTGTCATCAACAGACAGCTAGAAATGCATAGACATGATACTCATACTTATTAAAATGAGCTCACCTGTCCATTTTAATATGAGGGAGAGAAGAGAAATTAGATATACGAGTCTCAATGGTAATACTTACTGTAAGACACACTAAGATTCTGTGGCTGACATTTGGTTTCAGGGCAGATTCTTCTCTTCCCCAATATTCTCTGAGAATATGACTATGTTACAGCTCTGTATCATACCTGATATTCAGACTGACAATACATATTAGAGAAAAAGTTATTTATGCTCATAATACTCAATTTAAAAGGCAGGGAATTGTTAAAAGAACTGAACACGGTTAACACAGAATACTGTTTGATAATTAAAGCAAACAATTGTTTGGAAAATGCAATTATGGCAAAAACTAATTCCTGGGTACCAGCTAAGTAAGGTACTGTTGTATAAAATGAGATCCTTGAGCACAGAGTGCTTATAATCTTAGTGAAGAGACAAAGCATGTAGAGACAGGAAATAATTAAAGGGTAATGAAACAGTGCTCTTGTAAACGTTACATAATCGTTCTGGATCACACAGTATCCTCATCAACGGAGTGGATAAAATAATGTAAGTCTCCCAGGGAGGTGTGAGGATTAAAGGAGATAATTCACACCCTTGGTAAGGGGCATAGAATGCACTAACTGAGGAATGCCCACAGGAAGATGTGATGGCTAATGATCAACACAGTCAGGGAAGCCTTTATAGAGACGGAGAAACTGAGACCTGCTCTTGGAGGAAAAGGAGATGAGAATCCTAAGTAGGGGGAGCAGCATCAGCAAAGGTGTGCAGGAGGGAAAGATCATGGTATTTTGGAGGGACGACGAGCAGACCATCCGACTGAAGGTGTGGGTCAAAAAAGGCAAGGTTGTCTAGGTAGATATACTTCTTCAAAGAGAAAAACAGACATACACAGAGGAGAGAAGGTAACAATATCCCCTCTGATTCTACCTCCCAGAGATAACTACCTTGCAGTACTCCCTTCTAAGTTTTTCCCTATGCAAAAGTTTCCTTTTATATTTAAAACATATGATGTGACAGATATACTTTTGCAACTTGCTTTTAACATTACACTATCTGCATTTTTGCATGCCATTGCCTATTTTTTTTGAAGCATGATTTCTGATGGTCAAATAATACCACATTTTGTGATCTTGCTGTAAGTTAATCAGTCTATTATTATTAGACTTGTAGGCTGTGGTATTTTGTTCTCTTCTAAGACATAATAGTACCATGAGATGACTTAAAAAATACTGTGGGGTGCCTGGGTGGCTCAGTCGGTTGAGTCTCCGACTCTTGGTTTGGGCTCAGGTCACGATCTCATGGGTCATGGGATCGAGTCCTGCGGTGGCTCCTGGCTCAGTCGGGAGTCTGCTTGAAAGATTCTCTCTGTCTGCCCCGCCCCCTCCTCTATCTTTCTAAAAATAAATAAATAAATCTTTAAAAAATACTCTGACTTTTTTTTCTCCATAGGAGGAATTACTACAAGGAACATGTCTTGGTAAAACTTATATGAGTATTTTAATGTTATTGAAATATTTTGTTAAATTACTGAAAGCTTGTGCCAATATATATTTTCACTGGCAGAATATGAGAGCATGAATTTCATTCTTCTCTTGGCAGAGAAATTTGTACTCAGTGGGTTCTTGATCAGAGGGAGAGCAATCTGGCAGCGGTAGGTGGTGGGACGGGAGGAAGGGAAGCAGGAGCCATGCTTCAGTGCTGAGGTGCCGGGATTAGCTACTGACCTTCAGTGACCCAAGTGAGAATAGAGAGGATGAAATCAATTGAAGATATTCTCCCTTCTTTATTTCCCCTTCTTGCCTCCCCTCTCTTCCTCATTTCCTTCCTTCCTAATAACTTGCTTTCCCCCTTTATTAAAAAACATACGTATCATAGAATATTTGTAAAATATAGAAATGTAAAAGTTATATTTTATATCTTTTCAGTCTTTTCAATATATCAATCAATATACTTCAGCATTTTCACATATTAAATATTCTTTGCAAAAACAAAAGCCCTTTCTTTCACAGATATAATGACTTACTTATTCATTTGCTATTGACGGCTATATATGCGTCAGAGATTTTCTATGAATTTTTGCTATTATGTATAATGTATAATGCTGCTATAAATATCCTTGTCCATATCATTGCCTTTATTTCTGATTTTCCTCTAGCAGAAAGGCATTACTGAGTAAACTGATTTCAGATAAAGAAGCGTTCTCAAGCGTCAGTAACAGGATTCATTACACACATACACACGCGCGCGCGCACACACACGCACACAACTAGGACAAATAAAAAATCGTCCTTATGTTTCCACATTTCAAGAATGAACCCCGATATAGAAATTCCACATAGCTGGTTTGGGAAGGTAGTTGACAAGTTCAGTTTTGAACACAAATTGAATGAAAGGAATCTATTCACAGCCCCCGACCCAGCCTCATTTGCAGACAAAACTCATGTGCGTCTGCATTTGGCCCTAACGCTTTGTTTTTCTAGGTCACGATGCCCTCCATTCTCAGAAAGTAGACCCCAACTACAAAACAATATTCTTCTCTCACCTGACCACAACCCACATCCCAGATGAGCCCTGGAGGGCAGAGGCCCTTGAAAAACCTGACACTTCCTGCTCTATCTGGCCAAGAGTCAACCCCCTCCCCACACCCCTGCCATGGGCACAGCTGCAACCCTCTCACATCCTTTAAAACCTCTTAAAAGGCCCAGGCTGACAGAAACTTGGGGCTGACATTTCTCTAGATGTCTGGCCCCTCTCCTCCCTTGAGGAGTGAATAAATTCTGTCCTGCTTTTTGCTCCCCTTGTAAATTCTTTGCCGCTCCATGTCACTGGCCACCTTAACAATGAACAAATATATAAACGAAAGTGAAAATGAGGATAGAAGTTTCAAGAAGTCAATATAGTCAATAAATGCTATTGCTGTTTTTGACATTTTGTATCTTATAGTATATTAACCAGAATCGTAAGAACATTATAGAGATATCCAGGGTGCTATTTTATATTTTCCACAGTGAAACATTACTTTTGTAAATAGATCTCAGCAGAGAAATTGAAGAAAAATACTTGCATTTTCATCTCCCTTATAATCTTATGCTCATCCTAATGTTTAGCCCTTCTTATATGCAACCATTACGTAATCATTACTCGGGGAACATACATCCATGTGATCCCTTTTTGTTTGTGAGTGGAGGAATAACTATCTTCTTCTTTTGTATTCATTTATTTATTTTTAATTTTCATTTTTTTAAGTAGGCTCCATGCCCTAGGCAGAGACTAATGTGGGGCTTGAACCTACAACCCTGAGATCAAGGCCTGAGCCGAGATGAAGAGTCAGGTGCCCAACTGATTCAGCCACCCAAGCGCCCCGTGACTATTTTTTCTATATAATGTATCCAGTTAGGAAGACTTTTCCCAACCAAGAAAAGAATGATGCAACTGGTCCATCCTTTCCAAAGACTCCCAAGTGAGCTGAGGCAAGCTTCAGTTTACTCTGTCTTCGTGTAACTCAGTTGACCCCATTTTGTGCAAGACCGTCTTGACTTTCTTTTTCTTTCTTCTTACCCTATGTACTTTTTTTTAAACATAAAAAAAAAATGCTTTCTCCAGGAGAAAGAAAGAAGAAAAATTTTAAATGCTCCCAGTAGTCTCTTCTAGCATATAGAATTACCTTACTGCATCAGTGGTGTTGTTACTATGATTGTTTGGTTGCCACAACAAAGCTTATAAATAGATTTGCCTCCTCACTAGGACCTGTTCCTTTTGAAGGACTAAGTTTCAGTCAAAGAGTGGATGATAGCTTTAGCTAAAATACATGATCTCTTTCCTGTCCAGAGCTTTTGCCTGCTGTGCCAGTTGAAGATGTCTCAGTGTTTTCATTCTAATGTGTTTCGAAAGTGTATTTTGATCTGGCAGAGAATTAAAAAAAAAAAGAAAAAAATTTTTTCTTTGTTTATTACTGAGTTTATTACTGAGTATTACCCAGTCATTTTGCTTCATGGTTTTGAAACAAAACTTGTTTGAGTTGATGATTGTTTTCTGGTGCAGTGTAAACTTTGAGTAAGCAAGCAGGGACTGAACTTTTGTCTCTCACTTGCTCCGAATGCTATGAATGTATCCATTAAGAAACATTTTTTGGATGCCTTCCATGTGCCAGACACTCTGTTAAGTGTTAGGCATGTGGCATTGAAAAAAAACCAGACTTGGCTCTGGTCTTCATGGAGCTTTTAGTTTATGGGAGAGAGAGACAGTAAAGTAAGGAGTACAGAAATCAACATACAGTCACAAAGTGTTATGAATACTATAAATTATAAGCACAATGATAAAAAGTGTTATGAAAAAAAACAGCGTGCTAACTGAAGCCCTGAATGATAGATTGAGAGCGAGAGACGTGGGGAGTGCGGTTAGGCTGGTTTGGCAGCATCCAGGTAAGTGATCTAAACTGCTGTTGAAAATTACCTTTCACACAAGGTCTTTATATACAAGATGGAGTAGGTTATTTACATTTTAAATTTTCATTCCAATTTTGGATATGTTTGGCATTCTGTATCCATATTGGAAAAATGTGTACCACTTTTCTGACATACTCTGCCACTGTGTGATAATGAGCCAGGGTGTTTGTCCTCTCCAGAGTAACTAATTGTATTGACCATTTGTATAGGGCAGTTTTTAAAACCAGAATCTCTTGAATTGGCAATTACAGTTGACCCTTGAACAATGTGGGGGTTAAGGGTACCCCACACAGTCAAAAATCCATGTATAACTTGACTTTCCTGAAATTTAACTACGAATAGCCTACTGTAGCCTGAAAGCCTTACCAATAGCATAAACAGTTGATTAACACACATTTTATATGTTATATGTATTACATACTGTGTTCTTACAATAAAGAAAGAAAAGGAGAAAAAAGAAAATGTTATTAAGAAAGCCATGAGGAAAACACATTTATAGGATTGCACTATAAAAAATACCGCATTTATATGGACAGTGCAGTTCAAACCTGTGTTGTTCAAGGGTTAATTGTACTTCTGAATATGCCATAGGTGTGCTAATTTCTCCGTGCAGTTACTATTGATATTTGTTCTATATATTTTGAGGCTATTTTATTGGGTGCATGTAAGTTTTAAGTTATTCTTAAGTTATTAATATTATTCTGAATATTTAGACATTTTATCATTACTTAGCAACCTCTGATCTCTAATTATGCTTGTCAAGTTCTATTTTGGTTAATGATAAAGCAACTCCAGGTTTCTGTTTTCCAGGGACAATAGATTTCTACTTTGTTTTTAGTGTGTCTACTGTAAACAGCATATATCTCGATCTTTGTATTTTTGTCCAATGTATCAATGTTTGTTTTTTGTTCTTAAATTGGTAAGTTTGGTCTACTGATTTTTTTTTAATTATTGATATATTTGGGTTTGTTTCCATCTTTCTTTGGCTTCTATTTTCCTGCTTTGGTCCTTTATACAACCCTATGTGTGCAATATTGTTATTCTATCCAGTGTTATTCTATCCCAAACCTCTATCAATTAGAATCACCTGGGAGATTTAAAAAAATATTAATATTCGGACTCCACCCTTAGGGATTCTATTTAAGGTCCGGATGGGGCCTGGACAGTGGTATTTTTGAAAAGTTCCCCAGGCAATAAAGTCTAGGTACTTTTGTAATTCAGAATTTCCCATCTCCATCTAACATCACATCATAACCACCTACAATGCATGGAGAAGCTACATTTATTTATTTGTTCTAGTGGAATTCTTGGAACAATCTGGCCTGGGATTGGTATTTGCACTATTTCCTCCTTGTTCTCTAGGAACTGTCTCCGAAACTTGATTTCCATTCCCCACTGTCTCATAGCTCCTTGAACCTACCTCCAATCTGCATCTTGACAGAGTCAGGTATTTCAGGTGTTAAGAGTTAGGTATAGTTCAGATCTTGTCTTCTGGCTGTGAAACCCTCTGACAGCTTAAGTTATAGTGCTGACTTGATCCTGTTAGTTTCTTGTAGATTCTTTTCTTTACCCCTCGGCAGATTCACCATTTGCTTAAATCTCGTCTACCAGCCTGTTGCTGAAGATGCCAAAAACAACGTGATGGAAATAGTCACTGAAAATATTCAATGGAAATATTCAACCATAGATTGTGGTAGTTCTGAGAGGTAGAATTTCTTCTGTTAAAGCTAAAAGTGAGCAATAATGTCCTCTAATCCAGTGGCTTTCAAAGTGTCAATCCTGGACTAGCAGCATCAACATCAACTGAGAACTTGTTAGAAATACAAATTCTCTGGTCCTACCCTAGACCTCATCAATCAGAAATACTGGGTGGCAGCACCCAGCAATCTATGTTTTAATAGATCTGCCAGCTTATTCTGTGGCTCAGTTTAGTTTGAGAGCCACAGCTCTAATTCAGGAGGTTTGTCAATATTCAGTTTAAGTAGGAAGACAGGAAAATTTTCTTTGTAGTGGCAACCAGTTAATTAACTAGGAAATCAAGAATGGCAAACTAAAAAACAAAATAAACTATTCAGTGGATAGTACTATATTGTATAATTTTATATTTTAATTTACATTGAACATTACTCCAGCATTTAGGCTAATCTTCACGTTAATCTGTTTTTCTTGAAATTGAAAGTTACCATGTGTATTAAGTCAAGTGAGAGGGTCAAGGCAAAAATTGTGAGTGAATTATCTAAGTGAAATGTGGACTACTATACCAAATTACTCACATCTAACCCTCCTGTACAGAAATAATTATAATGATCTTTTAAAATTTAATATGGAGTCAAATATTTTTGTTTGTACTTTTTTAAAAAAGATTTTATGTATTTATTTGACACAGAGAGAGAGCGTGCAAGCTCACACACAAATAGAGCAGCAGGCAGAGGGAGAGAGAGAAGGAAGCTCCTCACTGAGCAGAGAGTCGGATAGGAGGCTCGATCCCAGGACCCCAGGATCATGGCCTGAGCCAAAGGCAGATGCTTAATTGACTGAGCCATCCAGGCATCCTCTTTTGTTTCTACTTCTATGGACTGTGGTTTCCACAACAAGAATAACAAAACTCTGTTATTTATCCCTACGTTATCCTCACAGGCACTTGCTAGGTATACACCAGCACACAGAATGCTATGAATAACTAGGCCCCAATGAAGAAAAGATGCACAGTCAAGCCTTTCTTTGTAAAATTTGGTCCTAGAAAAAAATTAATTTGGGGCTGGAAAAGAAATAGAGTTTAACATCTAGAATCTTAAGCATCCTACACTAGTTTTATCTCTGAATTTATTTAAAAAATTCATTTTTGTCCTGTTTACTAGTTTCTGAACTCATTTATCTTTACTTAGAGTAGAGTACCCGTAAGCTATCCAGATGGCTCTTAATGGAAAATATTCTTTCGCTAGCAGTAAACTGTGGGGAAAGAATATAATTAAACCATTGAAATTTTTTCATTAAAATCTAGTTTTCATATTTATAATAGTGTATTATCATACTTAAGGAAAAATAGCTCAGATAATGTACTTATAGACTAATGAGCCTTAACAGGGCCCTTGGATTGTTAGTGGTGGGACGGCAGGCTGTGTGGAGGAAGCATCCTGGCTCTATAGCCACAGGGTGATGGGGGGTAGGGATGGGAGTTGGGAGGGAGACATGTGATACCCTCCATGGCAGCAGTGTGGCAGGACACACACTGGGGAAATCCGGGAGAGCCCCATGAACCCAAACAAGCATTTACAGAGCCAGTAAACATGCACATTGGCCATTTCAGGGACGGCAAGTGTCTTTGTGGTGGGTATTTTGCAAACATTACTGGGGAAAGTAAAAATTTCTTTAGAGATATATCTGATTATGACTCTGTAACTAAACAGTAGTTTAAGGGACCAGGGACTCCTGTGATGAGTGCTGGGTGTTGTATGTAAGTGTTGAATCACTCAATTGAAACTAATGTTACACTGTATGTTAACTGACTGGAATTTAAACAAAAACTTAAAAAAAAGAAAAAATAATTTGACTGTTAGACTTCCTTAGATCTGGAGTGGCCTTCCAGTTCAGACCTTGTAATGCCCTGAGCCTGGTGGTTTAATTTTCCTAGGTTCTCAGGAGGTCTAGCCAGGTGACAAATTTTTTTATTTTCCATTTTCCTCCAATATGTATGAATGCAAGTGAAATGAGAAATTATTGTTCTTACCTCCAAAGTCTTATAACCTTGGTGAGGATGAAGCCTACCAAACTAAGAAATATCCTTAAATCCTCAAATGCATCTCCTGGCAAAGTGGGAATCTGGTAGATGTTCTCTGTAGGTCAGGACTAATGTCTTCACATTGGAGTCTTGTCCTTTCCATGTATGGTGTGCTCTGCTTTTTCCTATCTCCCCTTGCTTCCCCAGAGCCTCATACCCTCAGGCCTCTACAGCAAATTTATCCAGTAACCTGTCAAATCATCTCAATCTCATCCTTGAGAGGTCTCCTAGGCTGTGGTTTCCTGTTTATACTACTCATTAAATTATCCTAGTCAGGGCCTTCTGGAATGCCCAGTACTGTCACGGTATCATCCTGAATATACTAGCAACAAGTCACAGGGTCTTTCAGGCTCCATGTTGTCTGTATAAATAAACCCACGACTTTTCTCCATTTTCCACCACTTCCTTGTGAAATATACTTACACTGTGTGTAAATGGAATTAATGGGGACATATGTATTAATCTCTTTGATTTATGTGTATCTAATTGTTTCTGTGCCACTTTAGTTGTGTTAGAGTTGTCTTTGACTGTAAGGGCCTGGAGTTCAGGAGGTGTGTTCTACTTGGCCTGAATATTGCTCAGCTAGGGCTACATGCAGCTGGGTGCTTTATAACGATGGGAGGAAGAACATTCTGCCTCTGGGTCTGACTTGTATTGTCCTAAAAGGCTGAAGTCCAGCCCCATAGATTTGTGGACATATCTATTTTGGCCCAACACAATAGCTGGTTATCAAATCCCTTTCTACAGTTTATAGAACTTATACATTGGTTTATGTCTCTAACATTCAATTTCGGGTTTGTAAAATGGTATCATTCCACTACAGAACCCTGCACAAATGGTAATATTCTTCTGTTCTGACTGATGACAAAATCTGCCACCATTGCCACTCAAGCATATTCAAAATAAGAAAGGAAATGCCTCTCTTTATATAATAAGGATTTTAGCTTACATTTCAACACCATGGAAACTAGGCACTGGGATAGGATTTTTTCTGTCTAAATATATCCTTGGCTTTCAATTATATTTTCTATTTCACCAAAATGGCTTTTAAAATTCCTCCATGTTCACACCATTTTCCTTTATTTTGGGTTGGCAGGATCACCTTGAGCCCATCCCTCAACTTTCATCAGCAAATATTATCACTTCAAGAGCAGCATAAATTGGGGGCAATCTGAGTACAAAGGAGTCGCTCTGAGAGGCTATTCTGGAACCACAGGAATGTGGAATAAGATTAAAGTGTGTCTCAGATTAGGGGTAGCCACTTTCAACTCCTTCAATTTAATTCTTTTAGCTTCCATAGGAGAGAGAATCCTGTAATAAGGGATAAAGACCTTCCTTTAAGGCTGGAGAATCAGGCCTGCCTCCCAGAACCACCAGCAAGGTGTTGTGGAAGCACAGTGGTTAGATTGCCAGATACTTGTGACTTTGGGAAATTGTTTTGCTCCTCTGGCTTTCAGTTTCCCTCTGAGTGAAATGAAGTGTTTGTGTAGAGATTTTCTAAGATTCTTTCAAGCTCCACTTATTTGTCAACAAATATTTATGAGCACCCACTAAGTTCCAGGCACTAGGGATGAAGTGATAAACCAGAGAGATGGAGTCACCAGCATTCCAGGACTCAGAGATAGTCCCCTATTTAATAGTCTGTCTATGGAAGTAAAATTGCCAATTACATTTAGTAAGGATTTTAGCTTAATATTAGCCTTTGGATTGTCCCATCTTATTTTAAGTTGTGCTTCTTTTGTCCTTTTTCTATTTGTTGGTCTTCCTCAATCATTCCTGGAGAAATCCAATGCCATGGCACTAAATCAAATACTTGTCTTATAAGATGTATTGAGAAAATGCCAAATATATTCTGTTGGTCAGAATTTGTTTTGATGAATTGTTGTTGATACCACCTGCATTCATGGGTGTGATTTAGGGAGGGAGGACAGATATTATGACCACATTTGGGTCTCACTGCTGTATCCTATTATATGGTTGTATGGATAAAATGTCATTCAAAATACAATGGTTGAAAAAAACCCCTTTCTGTAGAATCATTTTGTTAGATTACTCCTACATAGATAGATCTATTGCATTTAGGAGTGGGTTTATATTTTTGAGTGCCAATGTGTGTTATTTTCCTATGCTTAAACAAACAGCTATGCTTAAAGCTTAATGAAGTAGGAAAGGCATTCAGGAAGAGCTAGAGCCAACATCTTGTATATTTGAACCTGTCTGTTCTGCCAGTGACCCATGGAGTGAAGAGCTGTGTCAGCTAATCATTTAGTTGACCATTGCTGACCGACAAATACCTTGTGCTGAGCTTGGAGGGAATGTCACAAAAACATCAGAAGTCAACAAGGTGACACGATCTCTGTGGGGTCCTATACTTATTTTTCCCATTGCTTGGAGCTGAGCTATCACACATACAAATGCATCTTATCTTCAGATAACATACACATTTTAAGAGTTTAAAGTACTTTGTTTTCAGAAGGTGTTTTTAAAAACTAGTTGGACACATATTTTTTCCAATGATGATAATTAGCTGATTAATAATATCATAGTCATCAAAAGAGATAGCATGTTTTCAAAATCATGCAACAATAGATGAGCCCTTACATGGCTTTAATTGGAACACCTAATAATTATAACCTTGTAGATGCAAGGGAAGATGTTTTCAAATGTAAACACAAACACAGAAAACAAAACACAAATTTGTCAGCAGAAGACCGCCTGCTTGTATGACTACTACACCAGAAAACAGCTGTTTCATTTAATGCATTGTTTCAGGGGACACAGGACTAAAGTGAAGTCATTGAAGTAGTGGTTTCCAACACTGTTTGTAGCGAAGTCCTATTATCCACCTGCCCCATGATCTGCAAATTTTAAGATTTTTTCCCTATCCAATTGTATTTATTAATTGTGAGTGTTCCTATTTTAGTAAACAAAGACAATTGTAGCTACGAGTTAACTATTGTGACAAATGTGAAACAATGGATATTCAACACTGAATTGCTATCATTTCCACCCAAATCAAACCAATTTGTTAGAAATGTCTTAGACTCCCTTATGGTGATCAAGTATGTGATTTCCTTTAGACACTTAACATTCTTGAAAATGGCACACGAAACCCATTGCTACTTTTTAGGAAGTTCTAGAGTTTCAGAGATATCTTATGAGGAAACTCATTGATGCATGAAAATTATGTGAATTTAATTGTCTTTAATGAACTTGGAGTTGAAGAAGTTTTTATTGCAACTCTTTATTCCAAATGTTTTTCTAAGAATGTGAAGAACCAACCTATATTTTCTTAGCAGAAGCAAACAAACCCTCTCTTCCATTGCAGGAAAAATTTGATAGGTCCCTTATGAGCTGAGTCTTTTGGTAATTATCAAAAGATGTATGGCTCAACAATGGGACCATTTATTGTTCTTGGCAGACCTGAGGGAGTACAATTTAAAATAGGCTGGGTTGCAAAGAGCAAAAGAAACTAACTAAAAAGAAGTGTTCTTCATAAAAATGTGATCTACCAATTGCATTGTGATGTGGTTGATACTGAAAGATGTGGAGGAAGTTAGGAAAATATGTTTTTCTCCTTAAATAACCTTTAAGGTTATTTATATTGTTTCTGAGAATTAATGTTTGTCCTTGGGAAATGTGTGTGTGTGTGTGTGTGTGTGTGTGTGTGTGTGTTCCAACAGCTATCTACTGAACAGATTGGATATGTGATATCAAAAGAGAACTACTTGGAATGCTTAGGCCCATTCTGAACTGCATTGTGATTTTTGAGCCTTAAAGCTATATCTGCACCCACACCCCAACTTCACACTGTTTTCTAGGGCCAGATGTGTCAAACACTACCCAGTCTGCTTCCTGGAGTCCTGGGAATGTTCTTCTCTAGATTGAAAACCTTTGGTTCAGGGAATGATATTGCTGGGGGAAAGAGGAAAAATACTTGAGGTGAGGTTCTCTCTAGAAGGTTAAAAGCATGGAAGGAAGGGTTTGCTAAGGATGGGAGGAGGTTTCCGTTACAGCGATTCTCTATGAGAGAGGAAAGGTTGTAAGTATGGGGGAGCAGGGTTAGGAGCTAGGACGCATGTGACTATGAGAATCCTCCTTCTACCATAAAGTGTTTTCTTAAATGGTCTACCCCTGAATGTGAGAAAAGTCATATAAAATTTTATGTCCGTCGATCAACCCTCTGCCCACTCTACCGCCCTGTGTTTTATTACTTTTAGTTATCTCAACCATTCAGTTAAGTTTGAGTATCTGAACAGGCTTGTGTGTTGGTGTTATGAAGGACAAAGAAAGATAAAGCAAAAGGACAAACGGTCTTCATTTCAAATCAATTAGCTGTGGAGGAGGATGATACTTACTTCAAGGTGGATAGGCTGACATTTGAGCTTCACCTACACATTGCCTCCTACAGTGTTCCCCAAACAGTGTCTCAAACCATATTAATCATTGTTCCATCCCAAAAAAGTGTTCTATGGCCAAATAAGTTTGAGATATGTTGTATACCATGGAAAATCCGCAAGATACATTAACAGGCAAAGAAAATCTGAGGAGTCCTACAGTAAAGACAATTATTTAACTTTGCTTAATCCAGTATTTCCCGATGGATTTGACTATAGACTCATTTTCCCCCATAGGACATATTTTTCATAAAACAAGATTGACATATGGAGAACTCTGCTGCATCTTCTTTCTTGAAACATTTGCTTCCTTTACTTCTATGACATTATACTTTTGGTTTTCCTCGTATCTTACTGAGCACTTTTTCTGCCTCCTTTGCTGGTTCATTGTCTTCCACTTGGTCATGGGGTATTAGATTTCCTCAAGGTTTGGCCTTAGGCCTTCTCCTCTTTTCATTCTTTATTCTCTTCTCTCACCATACCCATAGCATTAATGAGTTTCATGGAGATGTCTCGCAGATGTCTAGCTCCAATCTAGACCTCTTCTCTGGGCCTCAGCCCGGTATATCCACCAGTTTATTTGACATCTCTACTTGGATGTCCAACTCAGGTTAAATCAAGATCATTGTCTTCCTGACTTTGTCTCGTTTTCTTGCTCTATTCCTTTTTTCAGCAGATGGCATTGCAATACTTTCCGTTATGCAACTCAGGAAACTGGAGTCATCTTTGACACTGCACTACATCACACTATCGAGTCGTATAGATGTTACTTCCTAAGAACCCTAAATCCATCCACTTCTCTCCATCTCCCTTTCTCCCTCTTTGGTCCAGGTTACCAACTTTCATACTTGGGATCTTTCAAAGGCTGATCTAGGCTTGTAGCATCCACTCGTGCCCTCTTTAATCCATTATCCACAATACAGCCTGATTATTCTTAGAATAAGGACCAAATCCTCAAGTCAAAAAGACTGTGAGATCAGCCTCCTGTCTCTTGTTTCCAGCCTCATTTTGCATTAGACTACCTGTAACCCTCTTTGCTTCTGTGGTTCTGACTTACTTTATAAAAAAAATGAGATATCATTCACTCTTTTTGGTATGTTATACCATAAAATTCGCTCTTTTAAGGTGTACAGTTTAGTCATTTGAGTATATTTTCCAGGTTGTGGAACAATCACCACTATGTAATTCCAGAGTATTTCATCACCCCTAAAAGAAATCCATTAGTGGTCACTATCCATTTCCTGATACCCCAGTCCCTGGCAACCGCTAA
This sequence comes from Ailuropoda melanoleuca, assembly GCF_002007445.2. Classification (NCBI taxonomy): domain Eukaryota; kingdom Metazoa; phylum Chordata; class Mammalia; order Carnivora; family Ursidae; genus Ailuropoda; species Ailuropoda melanoleuca. The sequence continues at coordinate 81,138,746 of NC_048218.1, forward strand.
TCTATATTCTTCCTCTATGGATTTGCCTATTCTGGACATTTCGTATAAGTGGAATCATGTAAATGGAATGCGGTCTTTTGTGTCTGGCTTTCTTTAACTTGGCTTATTGTTTTCAGGGTTCATGCATGTTGTAGCATGTATTAGTACTTTTTTCCTTTTTATTGCCAAATTGCATGAATATAGCACATTTTGTTTATCCATTCATCAGTTGGTGGACGTTTGGGTTGTTCCCACTTTTTGGTTATTGGGAATAATGCTTCCATGAACACTCATGTACGAAATTGGTGTGAACATATTCTTTTGGGCATATGCATTAGGGTAGAATTGCTCGGTCACGTGGTCATTCTATGCTTAACTTTTGAGGATCTGCCAACTTGTTTTCAAAGTGGCTCTACTACTTTACATTCCCACCAGCGACATACGAAGGTTCTAGTTTCTTTACATCTTTACTTACTTGCTGCTGTCCCTCTTTTTTATTAAAGCCGTATTAATATTTGTGAAGTAGTGTCTCGTTGTGGGTTTGATTTGCATTTCCCTAGGGATTAATGAAGTTCCTGGGTTACTTTGAATTTTTGAAATGCATCATATTTCCTATTGCCACAGGGTGTTTGCACGTACAGTTCCCTTTCCCCCAATCCTTTCGCTTTTAACTCGAATCTACCTTCTGCTTTCTTTATACTGATAGCAATTATCGTTTCCTTAGGGAGTATTCTTTAATATCTCTAGGTCAAATCTGTTGACTCAAAGCTTTCTTTGGGGTGCATAATTCTCACTCATAACACTTACCATAATTGTAATTCCATATTTATTTGTGTGATTTTTTGATTAGTGCCTCTCTATCAACAGATTACATGTTTCATGAAGGTAGGAAACCTGTTTATATTACTTCCCATTGTATTCTCAGCACAGACAATGCCTGGGCACATAGTAGTCAATCAAATATTTTCTGAATGAATGAAAGAATAAATAGATTGCTCCTGGATTAAAGAAATAGCTTTAATAAGTAAAGGCATTCAGTGCCACTATGTACTCCTGTGGGATTTCTCAGAAGACACTTTGGGGTCACAAATCCTCTCTCTATATGAATAATTATATACTTTGGTGAGTTAGAAAAGATAAATGGGAGGAGAAAATCAGGGCAGAGAGAAATACCTGTAGGGATGAAGGGTAGACACTTTTCATCATATTACTTTCGCATACCCTCACGAATTACAAAGTGATGGATTTTTATGATTTTGGACAGCTTCTAGGAATCAACTCATTTGTCTTTTAAATTAATTTCCTCATGAATTAATTTCCTTAAAATTACTAAAATGAAAATTCAGTTTTCTTGCAGTGCGCTGGCCTTTCTTTGACTAGTCACTTTTACATCGGCATATAGCACTATTTGCCATGCTTTAGACTCCTAAAAGAAAGTAAAATGGAAGAACTCTAGCAACCTTTATCCACTGACACAAGTTATCTCCATTGGTCATTTCTGTCTGAAACCCAAGATTCTTATTCATTTCAGTTGCATGCTTTTGCTAAGCATTAGATGACATTTACTTATACAAATGAAAGCTAGAATTTCAGGAAAATCTATTCTAACATCCTCCCACATTTATCATTTCAAGTGACCCACGCTAAAGAGCAGCATGCATATCCTTGTACTCTGACACTCCATGGGGATATCAGCTAGCAGTTAGGACCCTTTGCTCAAATGTATTGCGTATAGCAAAGGAAGATAGTAACCCGTACTCCATACCCATCAACAAACCACAACATCCTGAAGCATAATGACTATAACCATGGTAGCCCCCACCTCACCTGTAGTCAGCTGGAGCCTTGGGTAATAAAGATGGAAAACAGCAATACTAAAGAAAACATGCCTGTAAAGGGGGCTTTTACTAAATTGCTGGAGGTGTCAAGCTTCTTTTCCTTCTCCATGTTAGTAAACTCTTCATGGTTGAAGGCATGGAGGCCTAATGACAGGAGATGGACATGCCACAGACAGAAGTGGCCCTCAGACCCTGGAGGTCACTGTGTGATGGCGTGTGTGAAGGAATGTGCATCCTTTTTACGTCTTTGTTCCAGTGGACATGGTCCACTGACAAATCCTGTTGCACTAAGATCGGAGGCTGCAGATAACCTAAACATAATCCAGACATGTGGGCATTGTTCCTGTGACATAGCGTTACGATTCCAAAGTGCACCGGCCCTCTCTAAAAACAAACAAGACTGGCTTCTTCCTGCATAGAACTCTAGATCTATGTCTCTCTCTTTCTCAATCTCTAATGCTTTTTCTGTCCTTGTTGCTGTCAATCTCCTTCTCTTTGTCTTTCTCTCTTCTTGTGTTTTCATCATTTAAAACTTACACTTATAGATTCTTATGTGTGTATTTCCTAGATATTGTGTGTACATTACCCGTAGATACAGTTGACTACTTAATATACATAAAACATGTAGAATATACATACATATTCAAAATATTTATAACTCCCAAGTAAAAAGAAAACTCTCAACTTAACCTGTCATTGAATGGGCAAACATAAATTACTTTATATACCTTTTATAGGAGAAGACAATACTAGTTTTATCAGAAATAGTGTGAGGATGAATTGGAGTTTATAAATGGTTGTCCAAACAGACTCAATGCCCTTATCTGGACTTCTTTGCCCATGGGCTCATCCAAAGTCACTTTATCAACAACTTGGGTTCTTGTATCAGCTCTTGGGTTCTATCTGGACTCTGCCTTTGGAAACTTTCTTTAGTAGTCTTGTTATTTATTGTTAGTTTTGCACTGTAGATTCTGTCCTGTTCTGTACCCACTTACCTGGACCTGGCTCTTTGTATCTGCCTTGCCTTCCAGATCTGTCTTCTGCTGGGAACTGACCTCAATGCCCTGAAGCCACAGAAAATCAATTTCAGGCAGTTATTCCTAGAAACCCTGATATTTCCAAGGACCTACCCTGTCCTCCAGTGGCAGGAGATTTGGGGGGATCATAGAGCCCTTCTTGGGTGGCTCCACAGAAGGACATACCATGCTGGCAGTGAGTCCCATGCCTTCTGCTCATGATGAACCAAGAGAGTTCATATTCTAGTGCATAGCCCAGGACACTTGGTTCTAATGGTATTCCTGCTGCCCCAATCCTGTAACAGCTGCACTGGAATCAATTTACCTGAAACTCAAAGACATTACTTTATCTTGCAGGTGCAATTTATCAGGAAAAATGGAACATGCAGACATATGGTCCCAGAGGGGTTATATGATTTGCCTTATATTTGGTAAAAGAAGCTTAGAGTTATATAGAACTTTTCTTCTAGATGAGTAAGCCTCCATTAGAGGACTACCTGAAACTTCTAGCACCATTAAAGCATAAATTTGGGGCTGTAGTTGGTATAAGTTGGTCTCTGTATTATGTTGGTTTTGCCTAGAGATGGGAAAATGGCCAGCTACACCACATTGTTTCAGAATGGAATGACCAAGTCTTAGGACTTAATTATAGGAAGAACTAAGGGGATTTTTTTTTTTTAATAAACTGGAATGAGTCCTTCTTCTTCCCTTATTCTAATCACTGACCAACCCCTCTACATTGACTGAACCCTGTGAGGTAGGGGATGTTCTCACCAAGATTGCATTCATCTCCCTGTACTGCCCAGGCCTGGCTCCCGTCTTTACCCAGCCTAGTTTGGAGGGCAGGTTCTGGATTCAGACAGAATAGATTCAAGTCCTACCTAGTGTGTTTACTCATTGTGTGTGCTTATGCAAGTCACTTTATTTCTATGCCTCAGTCTCTACGTCTGTAAAATGGTAGCAATAACGTTAGGTACTACAGGGCATAGAGCAGTGCCTGCAACGTGGAGAGCCTAAAAATATTAGCTATTGCTATCATCATTGTCCTCATGACAAGTCTGCCTGATGGATCACCCAGAGTTCTAATGTATGACATGACTTTCACTGGTCCAGACCCTCACAATCTTTCTATCTTGTATAAATGACACCGATGTTAAATAAAACTGCCATGGAGAGTTCTAAGAGGACCCACCTTGATATACCTCCACAGACCTACCTTGCCACAGGGCAAGTCGTATGCAAGGAAATCTCACCAAATAAGAACTAAACTATTAGAACATCTGAGTTTGGAACAATTATGGCATTTACCTGTGTTCCCTCCGGGCATCTCCACACTATTCCTGCAGTGTCCTCAAGGCCCTACAGGTAGCCAGTGTCTGATATACTTTATGGATCTTCAGGATGCTTGCTGGCCTGCCAAAGCCAAGGCCTGAGGCATGCGCTCTAGTACTGGGAGCTTCAGAACACCATCCAAGAACAAAAGTATGCCTGATTCCTCCCTTAGTGTATATACAACAAGAAGCTGGAGGGCAACTTCTGGGGCCTTTCAGGTAGATGGTGACCACTAGAAGTTGCCCTCATCTTTCATTGCCTTCAAATGGAGCAGTATTTGAACCAGCAGGACCAGATTTCCACCTGTGTTCTGGTGACTTGTCCCAGCAGCCTCACACAAGGTATGAGGAGGGTTGTGTAGAAAATGTTGAACTTACAATGATACCAGAATCGGCTGCTGTATCTAGTCCACTAGGAGATGGTAACCAAAAGCACTGTCACAGAAACTCACCTCCCATCTTTGAAGAACTTAAACTTACCACCAATCAAATCTGACGATCTCTTTGATCTATGAGTTAATGCCGGGAAGGAAACTGAATGGATAGTGCAACTGATATTTTCAGTGTGATTTTTGCTGGTTTGAACCCAGGTGGTTCAGACTCCGAAGCCTAGAACTTACACCTCATTTTCTGAGGATCCAACTGATTCCCTCTCTTAAAGAGAAGCATCTCCTAAAAGAACGTAAGAGATAATTTAACTTATACCGGTACAGCACTTGAGCTGGTCTTTAACAAGTAGGTGGAAGGCAGTCATGAGGAAATGGGACAAGGATAGGACATCTCAGGCAGAAAGAACACAGTGAAGATAGGCTGAGGTGGGACACTGAAGAGCGTGTCTGGGGAACATCTGTGTGAGTGGGGTGTGGGCCCATGAGAAGGAGCTATACTTCCCTGAGATGTCGTGTGTGTGTGTGTGTGTGTAGTGTGAACTAGAACAAAGACTGGGAATAAAATACCCATACAGTGATAGTGATTGTGCATTACAGATGGACTATAGGTATTTTTTTCTTCTTTTCTCTAATTTTCCTGTGTAACCTGCACGTCTTCTGGCCTTGCCTATGAATCAGTCCCCTGTGTCTCATAGCGCCTTAGTGTCATTGCCGCTGCTGTCCTCTGGGTCGTGCCTCATGACCCCTCTGTGCTGCTGACATCATTGGCCTACAAGCCATGCTTTTGTGTGCCCTAACCAGGCCCCCACTCCAGAACCGAGCCGCATCATGATCCTTAGGCCTCTGCCAACCCAGGAACCCTGCTCCTGGCGGCATTCTCTTCATTGTTTGGGCCCCCATCAGCTCCTCACACACTTCTCCCCCTCTTGCCACCACATCGCCTGCTATCTGGCCATTGCAACCAGCTCCATGTATTCTCTTCAGAGTAATCCCAGACCCAGCTGCTTGGGGCCTGACGTAATACAGCTCTTCCCGTGCTACCCATGGTCAGCTTCCCTCCAGGGCGTGTACTCACCATTAGGGTGGCTGAGTTGGGTGGTTCAGTGCCTAGCATGTGTCTGGCTGCTCTTCCAGGTGCTGGGGCCCACTCCAAGTCCCACTTTCACGGAGCTCACCTGGCAGTGGAGGAGACTGCCCACAAACAGGTCAACCAACCAACAAAAGCGATGCATTTTCACGTGGTGGTAAATGCTGTGACGTACATACGGAAGGTTTGGAAAGTTGATGGCTAAAACGAATACTGTGAGGGGAGGGATGTCCGCTTCATACTCCCACCACTAGCCAAAGGGGACTTCTTTGATAAAAAGGTAACGAAAAAAGTTTTTACGTTGCAATTGGTAGTTTATCAGGTCATCTGTGTGGAATCGAAGGTGAAGTGTTGCAAATATTTGTTCTACTTTTACGTAAGTACCCTTCTTGGGAAAATTTAATGTCAGTTCCTTACAGGTTATGATCTGGCAACTTAGACATAGACATATATATTATAAGGTTATTGCCTTGGAATCATTTTAAAAGGTAATTTTCTGCTGGAATTCTAGATGCACAGTGTCACTCTTCGAGCGGAACTGCGTGCTTTGCGGTCCTGGCTCATTACTGTGTGTTCCCCTTTGTGTTAATGATTGTGCTAATTGCCTGCAGGTGTCTTTATGTCCCCTTTTAAGGAACAAGCGTTTCATCTGGCTTAATTCCAATTAAGGTATGTTCACCATGCAAATTCTCCATGCAACTGGAAGAATTCAAATAAATTTTGCCTCAGTTTAAGATTGTGCTGCTAAGATAATATTTAGATTGGGGAGATAGTTTTTGCTACCTGTTGTTTTGCATTTTTGTGCAGGAGGGGAACAAACATAGTTTCAAGATGATTTGTATTGAAACTTAAAAAAACAATAGTATGATGATGATGATAATGAGAAATATTGGTACAGCGCTTTTTAGTTAGAAACTTCCAAACAAAAAATACAATTCAAAAGTTTATCCTTATGACATATTCCCCTTCATCACTGATAGTTATCTATAAACATTTCTCTTTCAAATTGCATTTAAAAAAATTTTTTTAAAGACTTTATTTATTGGAGAGAGAGTGAGAGAAAGAGAGAGAGCACAAGCAGGGGGAAGGCATGAAGAGAGAGGGAGAAGCAGACTCCTTGCAGAGCAGGGAGCTCAACGTGGGGCTCGATCCCAGGACCCTGGGGTCATGACCTGAGCCGAAGGCAGATGCTCAACTGACTGAGCCACCCAGGTGCCCCAAATTGCATTTTCTTAACATGGTTGTCTGTAATGGGATTATAACCAATTTAGGGCCATACTTATAAAAAATTGAGATAAAGATCATATACAGTTAACTACACAGGTCTTAAGTATAATATTCAATGAATTTTGATAAATATATTCACCTAGGTAACCACCACCTCAATCAAGATATAGAACATTTCCATCATTCCAGAAAGTTCCCACATGTAGGGGGCATAGTTTGAAGTATGCAGACAGTATTTTATTATAAAAACAATTGCAGTCAGAAATCTGCATGCTGATAACCTTTTAAAAGATAGGAACCATTAATATACTTTACCAGTTTCTTGAGCTGCCTGGGTGGCTCAGTCGATTAAGTGTTGGTCTCTTGATTTCAGCTCAGGTCATGATGTCAGGGTTGTGAGATCGAACCTGGCATCGGGCTCCAGGCTAGGCCATGGAGCCTGCTCAAGATTCTCTCTCTCTCTCCCTCCGCCTCTCCCTCCTGCTCTCTCTCTGCCTGCCTCTCTCTCAAACAAATAAATAAATAAATAAAAATAAAATAAAGATTCATAAAAAAAAGATATTTTACTGGCTTCTTAACCAAACAACTAATTTTCTTTAACATTTGCTGGCAGTTAAATATTGTCTATTGCCCATGCGCTTATCAGCAGTGCCAAAATCATTTGGGAAAAACTTTACTCCTGAGGTTGCAAAAGCTTGCTGATTAATTTAACAATGAGCTAATTATAATAACTTCTTATAATTAGTCCAAGGCAGGAGGTTTTGTTTCATTTGCATCAGACGTGTCCATCATCGGTATCTTTTGGGCCCAGAAAGCAGTATCCGTTTTTCTGTTGAAGTGGACCTGTGCCACACCAGGGGACATGGGCTGAAGGAAGAACTGCGTAGATTTTATTTTCAGGCATTCAACAGATGAAACCCTTACTATGTGCCAGGAACTGCTAACTATTAGGTTTGCAGCACTGAGCAAAAAAAAAAAAAAAAAATCCCTCTGTTCACAGAGGAATGAGACTAAAACCTTCCCCCCTTTAAAAAAAAAAAAACAAAACCTCCTACTTAATTCTTTGGAATCTAGCTCACCATCAGGGAAAGAAGGGTGATGGGAATTAAGCTTCTTTGGAGTGTTTTAAGCAGAGGAGTAACATAACTCTATTTATGCATTGAAAGGGTCACTCCGTGCAGAGCAGGCTGTGGGGGCAAGAGCAGAAGAAGGTAGACTGCAGCATCAGGTGAGGGGCGGCAGCTGAGACTAGAAGAGGAGTTGTGGAAGTGATGAGAGTGGTTGAAATAAGCCGCCTATGGGTCTATGTTGTCTTTCGGCCTTTACCGCGGTGGGGCGACCGCCATTGGTAATGATAAACATTATCCTGTTTGACCAATCACAGCATCACTTCCCGGAAGGACGGTGCTCTCCTTTCATAGTTCTTGGGTATTATAATTATTGCTCATTTATTTGTTTGCATTCTCAAAGTAAAACCACTGGTTCCTTAAGCACTACAAATGTCACAGACCTTGAAGAGAGAGAATTATTAACATAAAAATTAAGGTAACCTAGGCTGGGGAAGCTAATTCTTCAGAACATGCTATGCAGTAGGCCCCCTTTTAGGTGCTTTGTATTCGCTGTATGAGTTTCAAGGCCCACAAAAACCCAAAAATAAAGCTATCTTAATTTTTCTACAAGTGCGCTTAAATTTTTTAAGTTTTCATTTCTTTTTCTGCTGTAAAAATCTTACTCCAGTTACATTTATATTAATTTAGTCCCTTGAGTGATTACATTAGTCATTTCATATTTAAACCCATACAAATCTGGACTTTCCCTCTTCTTCCTCTCCTTCATCCTGATATTGAGCCTCAGGATGGCAGAGGTTTGTAAATATGCTACTGGAGACGTGGAGGCAGGGCTGGCGTATTGTTCTTGATCCTGATCTGTTGAGATCCTGTGCCGTTTTCCATAAGGTAGAGCTGGTTGGTTTGGTCTTTGGGCATGTCCTTCTCCACACTGGCAAACTCCTGAGAAATAACTGTATTCTCAGTAGCTCCCCGGAGGGAGTGTACGTGTTGTATCCTTCCTGCAGGGTCTCCTCATTCAGCCTTGAGAGCCCTTATACAGCTACCTGTAGCCTCTCTCAGGGCAAGTGGGATTCAAGTCCTGTCTCCAGGGATCCTCAAACCAGAAACGTTCTATCGTGTCTCTCCTCCAGTAATGCCTCTGAGTACTGGGACTTGACCTAGGGTGCAGGATGCTGGCCTCTAAATCAGCACCTACCTTGTTCTCCTCACTTCTCCCTGCCTGCTGACAGCTCTTATTTCTGAAGGGCTTGGAGACAGAAGTAGAGGACCTGGAAGAGGGACCCACTCAGCCTGTAGTCTTCCCAAATCTATTGCTTTTAGGAGCTGGGCCTTTGGAAAAATTAAATCAAAGAATTTACTTATTTTGTGTGTCCTGGGTAGTGGGAATTGGGAGGCTGCAGTAGAGGCTGCGATACCGTGGAGGCCAGGGTCTCATTTGAAGAGTTGGGTAGAAAAGTGCAGGAGTGGAACGCCATCTGGCGAGCAATGCGTGGGCTGACATTTCATAGATTGCCTATCACATGATGATTTCATTTGCTCGTTATATTCGTTCTATGAGTTTCATCCTCTTATTGCCATTTTTTCAAAATGAAAATAGTTAAGAGAAGTTACAAAAAATCATCCAAGTTTGTACAGTTAGTGTGTGTTGGTAGAAACAGAAATCAAAAGCAGATCTGTTCTGACACCAAAGCTCATATTTTGCTCATTGTAGCTCATAAGCAAACTCATATACTAACATTTTCCTTCCATGTGAATGACCAGAAGCATTCCAGGGAAAGCGATGGATGGGCATGGACTATGGATAGGAACTATTGAGGGCAGCTACCTGGTTAGTAGGTGTAACATCTCTCTTTCTTTTCGAATTTCAGCCTCAGCCAGGAAGTATTGAATGGCCACGGCGGGGTGCAGGGATACAATAGTGAACAAGCTAGTTCTTGATCTTATGGAAGTTAGAGCTAGGGAGAGATGAGAGACACATGGAGAGATACTTAAAATACAGCACAGTGAAGGGCCGCTCAAGAAGTGAAACAGCTTACTCTGAGAGACGTGAAGGAACGCTGGTTCTGCCCTGGGGGATCCAGAAAAACTCCCTGGAAAGGAAGGGGTTTAAAGCACAGCGCCACAGAAGAGGCTCTGAGATGTGGGTACTAGAGGATAGAGTGGGATAGCCCACTGCCAGCTTTCCAGATCTTTTTCTAAGTGATGTTCTCTTCCTCCTCCTTCAAAGCAGAGTGAACTGAGCTCCAGTTGAGACACAGACATGCATTCTTGGGCCCACCCTCTAAGACAATGCAGACCTTATCTGTAACCCGAGGTGGGCTGTTTCTAGTGCCTGCTCTAGCCATCGCCCAGTGAACACCACATCGTCTGTAGCCAAGGCTACCACGACTTCTCTTATTGATTACCTCTGAGAAGGCGCCCACTGTTTGGCATCCTGCCTGCTCACCTTCTAGTTGGCGGGGTTCTTCTTGGCTTTGCCCCCCCTCTGGCCTGAACGAGGCTGCCTGTGGGAGGTAATCAGCACCGGGGCAATCAACCACCGCAGAGATGCGGTAGAAAGAGGCAGCACGAACTCCTCCACTGCTTCCTCCCTGGAAAGAGCCGAGGGGAGGGTGCTGCTGGAGCCTGTGTATTCTTGCTTGAACAGGCAGTGTTGAAAAGAAAAGAAAAGAAATGTGGTTATTTTTGAAATGAGGCGTTTCCTCTCCATCCGCTCCCTGCTGCAGGCTTCCATTCAAAGACTCATTTTCTTCCTCAGACGTTGCAGCTTCTGAATTTATTTCACACAGAAAGCATGACATCTGTTTTCTTTCTTATATGTTTTTTAAGGCGACAGTGAGTTTCCCCAATTCCCAGCACTTCCTGCTGGTTGCTTCTGCAGGGAAACACAGAACATACTTCCAGCAGCCGCGGCCGCCAGCACGAAGCCCAAGGGCTTGTGGCAGGATTTGGATGCTCGTCCTCGGGGGTTGAAGTGCTCTGCTGGAACGTCTTACCCCGATGTGCAGCCTTTTATGCTTCTGGGGACAGTGGAGTCCCCGGACCTGGGGAGGAAGAGTGTCATCCCGCAGTCTGCATGCTGGGCAGGGCTTCAGGAAGGCAAGGATGTGGTGGTGCCTTTGGGAAGGGATCCCGGAGCGAGTCCTTTCCTCTCGGGCTGTTTCTGGTCATGGCAGTTTGAGCCAGCCACAATGACTTTGTGGCCTTCAGAAATGTGGTGGGGAATCCGTGTCCTCCACCCTCCCACCTGCACATTTCCCCGAGGTTATACTTTAAGAGATGTACCTTAAGAAAATCCCAAACATGGGCACCTGCGTGACTCGGTTGAGCATCGAACTCTTGATTTCGGCTCAGGTCATGCTCTCAGGGTCATGAGATTGAGCCCCACGTTGGGCTCTGTGCTCAGCGGGGAGTCTGCTTGAGGATTCTCTCTTTCCCTCTGCCCCTCCCCACCTTGTATACTCTCTCTTTAAAATAAATGAGTAAATCTTAAAAAAAAAAAAAAAAAGGAAAAGTAAAGAAAATTCCTAACAGAAAATTGGGATTTGTGAAATGATGGTGGGGAGAGGAAGGGGGGATGTTGAATACTCATGCTATCACATTTGCTCCTTTATATAACAACATCTAGACCATGATTTAATTTAAAAAATGAATGTGACATATACATCTTTATCTGCACATACGTGTAGTTGACTGAAGGGAGACACAGAATTTGTTGAGGGACCTTTGCCCCTGCTACTCATTGAGTCTTCACGACAACTCTGTATTATATATAATATTATTTCTATTTTTGAGGTGAAGAAATCGAGGCAGAGAGGTGATATAATTAGCAAATTAAGTAGCTTCTCATGGGCTAAGCTGAGATTCCAACCCAAGGCCAGGGCAGGTGGTATGAGCCTCCTTAGGGCCTCTCTGTGAGCCAATACCCCAAGGTTCGAAACTGGGCTTCCCTGCTAATGCCCTCAGCAGTCCCTTCCCTCCTCAGAGTGTGATTCTCAGGATAATCTTGTCTCTCTGGCTTCACAGAGTTGTTGTGATAGCCACGATCGCCAGACAACATGGGGAAGTGCTTTGTAAATGACAACACCTTAGAGAAATACCAGAAGGAGTCATTATTACTTCGTTGCTGCTGAGTGAGGCACACCTGCTGATGAATAACTGAAGAATTTAGCTAAGGGACTTGCTGTGCAGTTTTGTCTCCTATAACAGAATACTGGCGGAGGCACATTCCTCGCACAGGTTTGCTTGTTTCACGCCGATGCCAAGTGCAGGACGTCTGTGGACACTTAACGTCCATGAAGAGGGTGTGCGGGAGTAATCCTCAAGGGCAATCCTGCTGGAGACATACTTCTTGCCTCTGCCACTTGCCAGCTCTGTGACTTTGGGCAAGTGACTTAACTTCTCTGTGTCCCAGCTTTCCAATCAATAAAATGAGATTAAGCAGAATATTTATCTCAGATGATTATTATGAAGATTAAATGAGTCAGTTCATGCACAGCTCTTAGCACAATGCCTGGGACATAGGAAGTACTGGCTGGCACTCCCCTTGCTAGTTAATTTTGGCCAACCTTGGTAGAATTTGCAGGAGCCACTCATTGGTGGCAGCTGTAAGCTCTGTGTCTCTACAATGATGAAAGCTCGAGATCCATGGCTTTCTCTACAAATAGCATTCCTTATGGCTCTCAAAGACATGGCTTCTGGGACTGACATTTCCCATGTGGGCTAAGTGCTATGTCAGGCCTGGTAAGGAGCTAAGTGACACCTGTCAGGTCTGGTTCACCTCTTCAACCTCATCTCATGCTATGTGGTCCTGGAACTCCACTTCCACCCACACTGGGCCCTTTTAGGTCTTAGGATGTGACACGCTCTCTTCCCTTTCAAACACATGATTCCTTCTTCTTGGGATGCTCTTTCCTTGCCACCATAGTCCCAGGCCCACCAGTCAGCTGGCTCACATCTGTCCACATATCCCTTAGATCTCAGTTTAGATGTCATTTCCTGGGGAGGTTTGTCCTGATGCCCTCAAGACTGTTTTGGAAAAAAAGTGTTAAAATGCAGTACAGTCTCTAATGATGATTGAAATAAAAATTGTTATCCTGAAAACTCTATAATGGTATTTGCTTAACCAATTGCATGTTTGTTGTGTGTAAACAATATGTTATTTTTTTTTATGTCAACTGAAAGTAATATATGCATTATATTCTTTGCCTATTCAAGGTAGTTTACTCAGTTTCTGAATTATACAAATTTCTTTTCTTTCTTCCTTCCTTCTTTCTTTTTGGCTACTTATTCCCTTGTGCCAGCTCTTGACAAAATCAGAATCAACGCCTTTCTTTTTTTTTTTTTAAGAAACAATGAGTTGAAACTTTCAAGCCATTGAAAAATTTAGAAAATGTCAAATAGTTTCTACTTTTCTTTTAAAAATTTTTCTGAAACAGTATTGTCCAACATTTAGATAATGCTCACTGATTTTAGCCCTCCTCATTTTGTTAAAAAAAAAATAGAAAAAAGACAGAAAAATTTGTACCTCAGCCTAGTAGTGTTACCTGTGAGAGGTAGGTGAAAGTGAATTTTATTTTACTCCTTTTCCTTCTTGTGTGTTCTCTAAATTTTCTACAACTAACACACTTTGTAATAATAAAAAATTATTAAAATTTTATAAAGAAAACAAGAACAACTTCAATATTCTCTGAATTTAGCAAGATTCAACAAGCAATGTGGGTTGGGAAGAAGGAGAATTCAAAAAGAGTAGACCATTTCCTGTCTGCAAGGAGATGGACATCCAGAAGATGTTTCCCTTTTGAACATTTTTTCTCTCTTTTCTTCACTTACCATATCTGCCTTCCTGACCATTGTCTCAGTTATACCTCCTTTTCCAGTTATACCTCCTTCAGATGAGACTGTTCTCCTTCCTTCCTTTTTTCTCTGTATTCCACTCACCAATGGTGGACAAGGAGTGCACATGGCATTGAATTTCAAGATATTCCGGAATGCCTTAGTTAGTGCTTAGAAATTTTCCTAAACAAAACTTTTCATAAGCCTCAAAATGGAATTTTAAATATGTGTGCATTTTTAAAAAATTCTATATTATGAGAATATAGAAGAGAAATTAGCTATTTGGAATTGTGTTTCTGAAGACCATTGGCTAGATTTCTTGTCACAGGCCAAAAGAGCCCTGTCCCTTACCACACATTTAATGATATCTACCTCTCTCTTGCTGGAAACATTAAGCTGTGACTCTTACATGGTCTCACCAAGATCTGTCTGCACCTTTCTCAGAATGATCTATTTTACGTTTCAGCAAATAAAACATGTAAAGCATATGAAGTCCTTGCAAAAAATCTCTGCAAAAATTGTGCCAGCTTCCTTTTTGATGCTACAACTAAAGATCAGAAGAGGGTCTGCCCACTGTACTCATGTCAAATGAGTAATCATGCTATGATTGAACTTCCCCACTGCCAAGTGTTTTCATCTAAAGAGAGATCAGAAAGGGGGTCACGGTGCCCCATCCTCTGAGGCAAACACCCATGAAATACAGTGAGTATTGTCCCACAAAAAAAATGGGGATCCACATCTGTAAGGATAATTGATTTAAAAAAAAAAGTTGAAACCAGTATTATAAGTGCAACATACTGTTTGTTGTTTTAACTGGCATTTCTTGTGAGTCTGAACATTTTTCCATATGTTTATTAGTTTTTTTATACATATAGATATAGATATGTATATCTATCTGTATCTTATTTTGAATATTTTCTATTCATGCCCTTTGCATTCTTTTCTATTACTATGATTGTCTTTATATTGATTTAGATGAACTTTTCATATATTAAGACACTCTTTGTCCCATGTTTTAAACATTACCATTTCCCAATGTATTTGCGTTTTAGTTTTCTTATATGAATATTAAAAATGTGTGCAGTTGAATCTTTCAATCTTTCCCTTTTAAAAATGTGTTTTTATATTACTTCTTTATTATTCTTGTTTCCAACACACGAGAGAGAGAGAGAGGAGAGAATCCAGAGTTTTCAGTGAGTTAATAATCAACCTCTAAGTGTTATTGAATCTGAGAGTTTGGAAATAATTATGTCTCATTTACTTTTTTAGAAAAAGGAGGAGGGGAGGAAACATAAGTTGGAATTAATTCTGAAGTTGAGTGGCTCTGGCTATGCTCCCCCCACTTTCCCACGTCAGAATGGAAAGGAATCTTAGGTGTCAGAGGTTGTTATCTCTTTCAGCCCCTTCCCCTTGCCCAAAGCAGGAATCCTGCCCATACTATTGCCACCATCCCCTTGACAACTGCCAGGTTAGCTCAGTCTCCTGCTACGACTCTGGATGTCAGCAGGACCTACCGCTCCTATGTTACGCTGAAACTTGCCAAGCCTAGATCTGCCCTTTGGAGCCACACAGACAAAGTTGGTCTAGCTAGGAAACCTTCAACAACTCAGAGGAAGCTGACATAGCATATCCAAGACATTTCTTTTCCAAGACAAATACCTTAAAATCTTTTCTCTCTTCTTCCTCCCACATGGTGTTGAGACTTACCACTACCCTGTTTGCCATCTCCTGGACACCTCCCAGTGTCTGTCTCTTCTCTTGCATGGGCCCAACCCTGAGCTCAGAATTCTGTGTGCACCTGATGGGGCAGAATTGGCACAAAAATGGCATGCTCAAGTCCTTCTCACTGCCTAGACCCGTGCCCACTCAGTCTCCCTTTTCTGCTTTTCACTTTCTCAGCCACTGCCTCTGTGTCTCAGGAACCCTAGAGCTAGTGGCCTGGGCACCTGAAGGTGTCTTTACTCCATTCCACCCTTATGTGGAAGCTTGATTTTGTTTTCCTTTGTTGGGCTTGCTGCTGCCGACAAACCTTGGTAAACCTCTTACATAGCTGCTTGGCAAGAGCTGGCTGGAGACTGTTTATTTGTGTTCACTTCCCTTTCTCCTACTTTTAAAGACTTTATTTGGTGGGGGGAGGGACGCAGAAGGAGAGGGAGAAAACTCAAGCAGATTCCCACTGATCATGGAGCCCATGCAGAGCTCTGTCCCATGACCCTGGGATCATGACCTGAGCCCAAAATCGAGAGACGCTTAACTGACCGAGCCACCCAAGTGCCCCCCTTTCTCCTAGTTTTAAACCCCTGCCTTTTGCTGATGATGGTGGCAGTTTTCAACCTCTGTTTGTGGGTCAAGGTTTTGGTTCTGGATCTTGGCCTCACTATCCTGTTAGACCAGGGCTCAGGCTTGGCTGTTCAAGGGCCTCCCACTGAGACTTGGCTGCTGGGGAGGGCAGGGCAGGGCTGGGGTAAAGTGAAGGTGGGGCTCATAGCGCTGGGTGGGGCTAGGCTGCATGGGAGACAGACTTGTTTCTCCACACCAGCTGGGCCTGGCGATGGCACAGTTGGTAGGTGGGCCACTGGCAGTGACAGTGGGGGCATCGGACTTAACTGAGTCATAGTCCTGGCTAACCAGCTGGGAAACCCCGGGCGGGTCATGGGTCATCTCCCAGAGGATGACCCTGGAAAGCAGTGCCCTCTGCCGCCATATATCAAGCACTGGTTTGGGGCCTGTGCCACTAACAGGGTCACAGGCATCATCCCATTTGATTATAGCAGCAAACTCATGACAAAAGTCCTATCCCTTCTCTCATTTTACAGATGAGGAGAGAGTAACTAGGTTGAATAATTTGTCCAAGGTCAAAGTGTTTGTAAGTAGCTGAACTGGGATATGAACCCAAGTGTGTGAGTGCCTCTGCTCCTAGCCACAGCACCCCTGCTTTCCCCACCCCCAATCCTGGTCAGTTCTATGGCCCATCACAATTCGGCAGGAGCTCTCGGTCTGAGGAGGACCATGTTTGGGCCATTTGTCAGTAGGATGCTGGCAGCATCCCAGAGGCCTCTGAGCTAAGGCCACCTATACTCCGCTAGGCTGTACGAAGCAGCCAGCAAACACTTGGGTACTGAGAGTAAATTTCTACCAGCAATGGCTTTCTGTCAGTTTTGCTACCACCATCTCCACATTCAGGGATAAAAACCCAGAAACAGAACGAAGCATGAGTTTCCCTTGAGTGGGAGGCCTGTCTAAAATATTATTATTAATAATTCATGTTGGCTGAGGCTGTTTACTTAAGATCTTTTTTTCTTCTTGTAGACATAAAAAAATTAATTGCTCTGGTCTTTTCTCTGTGATTTCCTGATGTCTTGGCATGCCAATGCCTGAGAAAACTTAACCCACAGAATGAGTAATACTCCGTAGCTAGGAGCTGGTATGTCGATTGCCCAAGGTTGTGGAAATCTTACTGCAACATGGGAGTCAGCTCCTTAGAAAGCAAGCCAGCCAGCCAGGCTGCCATCCTCTACTGAAAAAAGCCTGCCCTCTTTAAGGATTTTAATTTGCCTTCCTTCGACACAACATAATATTGTAGTTATTACCTCCTTGGCTTTACACATTAGTTCAATAGGGCCCAGTGATTCTTGGTTTGTGTAGTGCCTTCCTAAGAACAGAACATTTTCATATTTATTATCACAGCATGTATGTGTGTGCGTGCGTGTGTGTGTGTGTGTATGAGAGACAGAGACAGAGTGCGAGTGAGCCCTAATTAGAGAAACGTTTTTACATTGAAAGAGAACAGATTTGATGCATCAGGAACTGCCAGTAAACCCGTGAGGGGCAGGGGAGAAACCAAGAGCCTTATTTTTATAGATTCATGTACTTTGTGTCTTAGAGCAAAGCTCAGCCTTCCAAGAAAAACACTGGAAATATTGACATAAACACTACATGGCACTTAGTAGGTATACTCAATATGCGGCGGTTCTATTCTTCCTCTGCAATGATGTGACCCTGGTTACCATACACTTGCCACTTCCTTGACAACTAAAATCGGTGCTATCACATAGAAGTCATTTCTGTGTCTCTGTAGTTGTTTATTAAGTTTATTTTGATCCCAGTTACATCACGAGGAACCCTCCGCTTCCATTTATCTAAATATGGTTCGAGCTTATATGGCTGGCTTCTGCTATGTTCTCTCTCATCCTTGTACTACCCGGGTAAAACTTAATCTTCTGCCTTTTTGTTTTCTTTCTGCTCAAGTGAAAAACAAGAATGCCGAGGTTGCTCCAGGACACACCTGGGCACGGTTGCAGAGCGGCTGGTCTTGAGGGAAGGCTGGTTTTGCCACACAGGTGGTGACTGGGAGGCCTCAACAAGCCTCCAAATAAAGAGGGGGAAAAAAACAAAGCCAGCGTATGTTGAGGTGGGGGCTGGGATGCGGGAAAGAAATACCTTTGACTGCGTATTTAACAGATGTTGCTTAATTACTCTGAGCACCAAAGTGTAATTAGAAAGCCCGATGTCACAGAGAGGTAGAGTTTTCACCTGTGCGCATGCACACACGGACCCGCCTACTCCCTCCCCATAACCCCGCCCCCTGCCAGGTGCACGTTTTCTTTCTACATTTTCTTTCTCCCTAGTTCCTCTTCCTTGACATCATGACAGAACATTCAAAATTGAGAGACTCCATCCAGTTAATGCCGCTCGTTGTGACAGCCAGTGTTCACAGGGAGGTTCCCCTAAATGTAGCTGACTTTTCACCGGGGTTGAATCGCTTCTTTTTTCTCAACACTGAAGAGAATCTGTCCCCAAATTTACACCACACACTAAAGAAGAACCGAACGTGGCGTACAGTTACTAGCATGTTAGGTGCTGGTGCAGCAGGCAAACCGAGGGATCGAGACTTTGGAGTTCTGCAACACAAGCTCAAATGCTTGTCAGGTTGTTTTGTTGTTACAGAGGCAGTTGGACTTTATATGACTTGGGTTAGAATGCAGATAAATGTGAGTCATTTAATATTTCTGCTTTCCACTTCCTGTCTAGAGCACAGAGCATGCCCCTCCCATGGTTTTGTTTTCCTTCAGAAACAGCATTAGCGTTAGAAGCCTGGTCAACTATTTGCTCTCTTAGCCATTTACCGAAATTTTTTCCGTATCACCTTCTTCGATTACAAAATGGGAATCACTCTTTCATGTTGTGATAAATGAATAGTAGCCAGCAAAAAAAGGGGTACTTTCAATCTGTTAAATACCATGTGAAGAATTTTAACCTTAAAAAACTAGATTTCTTTACAGTCATTTGAAGACATTGTTTCACTAACAAAGAAATGCATCTGAAAGAAAAATGATGTTATATTTGATCATTATCAGAATGGTAAACATAAAAAATATTGATGATATGTAGTGTTTGTGAGAATGTGGGTATGTTGAATCAACTTTTCTGCAAGGTATATCGTTATTATATTTCAAAATTTAAAATGATCATGCCTTTTGATGAAAAGACACCTCTACTAGAAATTTATTCTAAGGAGAAAATCAGAAAGGCATTTAAAGATATACTTACAAGCTTGTTTATCTCAGCTTCCTTAAAAAGACTGAAAAATGGGAAAGAAGATACACGCCCACTAACAGGAAATTATTAAATGAATTATGTTATACCCCAAATGGAATAAATACTCTGTTCAAAAGAGCCTGGGTGGCTCAGTCGTTGGGCGTCAGCCTTCGGCTCAGGGCGTGATCCCGGGGTTATGGGATCGAGACCCACGTCAGGCTCCTCCGCTGGGAGCCTGCTTCTTCCTCTCCCACTCCCCCTGCTTGTGTTCCCTCTCTCGCTGGCTGTCTCTCTCTCTGTCAGATAAATAAATAAAATCTTTAAAAAAAAAAAAGGAGGACGTAACTCTGCTGATATGGAAAGATACCTAGAATATATTGGTAAGTAGAAAGTAAATTATGGAGCTATATGTTTAATATTATTCCATTCAGATGGATGGGCTTATATTTATCCCTATATTTATATTTATATACATGAAGAATATTTTTGTCTCTCGTAGTCTTGGTATAGGAGGTTATTGGAAAAGGACTTTCACTTTGTACTTTATACACTTTTGACTTGCCTAGACTTTTTTTTTTTATAGTGAATGGTGTTATGTTGTATAATCAGCCAACACAATAATAATAAAGAAGAAAAAGAGAACCCAAGGGACACTGAAATGAAAAAAAAAATTTCTGAATTCTACTGCTTCTACTAATTTCTCTCATTTGTAATATGACCATTGAATTGGATACACTCAACTTCTGATCAGCTAAGTAGGGACACGGGCCTAGGCTATTTACAATGGACTAAAGAAATAGTAACAAACAAGTATGAGATAAACAGTGTGAAGATATGATATAAATTGGTGGGGACGGCCATAAATAACACACTAATCTATTTAACGAAATAATATATGACGGGCACCCCATGAGCTTGTGAATTGAATATCATGTGAAAATAAGGTCGTTGAATTTAGCGTAAGTGATAGGGGCCACCGCCGCGGGATGATAGGCGCTGCATTCACTGCTGTGGGAAGCGTGATTCTCTCTCCAACCTCTTTTCTCCCTGAGAGACCCAGTGGTGGGCATTAGAGACTTTCAGTCTACTTTGCCTTTATTTTGGACTGAGACCTAGATGCTATCATGTAAAAATATCCCTGCTAATGCATATTAAGATGTGGCATGCTTCCTTTTTTTATTTTGTATGCCTTTGTATCATTAACCTGAGAGGGGGAAAAAAAAAAAAAAGAACCCATATCCCGACGTGTAACTAAAAACCTCCCGGTGGGATTTGTTTAGTGTGAGAGAGTGATTAGTAATTTTTAGTGATTAGTAATTTTCTCCCTCAGGTGGTTTTTCTGCATTCCTGTAGAGATCGTGTACACAACAGGGCTGCCAAGTGAGAAGAAAAGACTCAGGAAGAAAATATCACGCTTTAGAAAACAGTATGTATGCGTGCGTGCGCGCGCGTGTGCTTGTGTGTTTTAAACAACTATTTTAGTTGCTTTGACAAATAAAGTGCTTTGATTTGGAATCATTGCTTTTATGTCTTATGTAATCTCTGGTCTTGCAAAAAGTTCCATTATGCAACAATTTTATACAAAGGAATTATATCTGTGTTCCTATCCACTCATAACCCTGTCTCCCTCACACCCTTTCTATCCCCCCATTGGGTTTTGGAAAGCAAACCAATTCTAAATATCTTAGCTTAACAAGGCCCCAGGGCTTTATTTTCAGGTTTTTTAGGACCCACTGTGGAAATCATAGGATTGAAACAGAAGGAATTCGGTTTTTCAATTAAAAAAAAAAAAAGACTACAGAAGTCTGTAATGAGAGAGTTCCATGAAGGAGGGCCATGTTTTTAGTGTCTCGCTTAGTCAACCCTATCTGCTTCCCAGTAAAGGGGGCTTTCACACAAACTCTTGCACCCACACAGACGAATTGCTGGCCAGAGTGTGTAGTTGTTTCTCTTCTTGCTGCTCCCTGAAGCTGGAAATCAGGTAGCACAAAGATGAAGCAAGCCGTGTGGCCTCAGGATTCTCCCACTTGTACATTTTTTAATTATTTATGCAAATCCAAGGGGCACCTGCACTGAGCCCAGTGACCTCCTTAGTCCTAAGGGCTAGCTCCTCAGAATGTTGCTGTATGAACCAGAGGATGATACACTGTTTCTTTGGTTCCTCTGGTTTCCAAGACTAAAATTGGTGCTTAGGACAGTACCTGAAGTAAGCTTTAAATCTGAGAGTTAAGGCACTTAACGCTGACAAAATCGAACAGTTTGCTGACCAACCTTACCCAGTCGACGGATTTTAGTCCTGTCCCCCATTATCATTGTCATTATCAGCAGCAGAAGCAGCAAAGAGCTCTGGCCGTTTGCTGTCGTAAGTGCTTTCTCATGCATTGTCTGATTTGGTACTCACGGCAGTTCTTTGAGGTCCAGGAGGGTGTTTCTCTTCTCACCACGTTAGATATAAAGATGCTAAGGCTCTAAAACCACGTGTTTAGCATCAGAGCAAGGAAGGATCCAGACCTTCTAATTCTGGGCTCTGTATTCTTTCTGAAACACCTGGGGGTGCGGGTGGGGGGCTCTGGGAGGGGGACACCAACCACTCTAACTCTGGGCTGAAAGCCTAGTCTGCCTTGAATTCTGATCTTGAGCAAAGGCTGAGGTTACTTTAGAATACGAGCGATGACTTCGAAGTGGATAGCTTAGTCATTCTGCAAGTTCAGTGTAATGATCTAAGAAAACATGATTTCCCTTCTCTTTGGTGAATTGGCCACATGGTGGTGCAAGGAGGTGTTCTGACAACCCTGAGGTGTCATCTTGTGAGGTCCTCCCAGAGACAGCTTTAGGTAACCTGTTCCACTAGGTGGGTGAACCGCTCCCCCAGCCCTATCTCCATGGACACAAACAGAACTTGCTCTCTTCAGTTCTATGAGTGTGAATGGGAATCCCAAATTGGCTGTCCTAAGCCACTCAGGGCAGCAGGAAGCATTTAAATGTTCAACATGTTAAATTTTTCAACAGAAAATATTGGTGAGTGAGACTGACTCGTGCTGGGGAAGAGGCAGTGGTGGACGGCTTTCCATTGCACTGGTCGGAGACCGAGGATGGGCCTAAATGCTTCTCCCCTCCCATCCTGGCCATCACCTGTTGATGCACCAGGATTGTAAGCTGTTACAAGCTGTGGAGAGAAGAAAGGGAGCTGGGGCTGCGGTGGGGGCTCCGAACAAAAGCTGGAGCCAGGGAGCACATAGAAGTTCCGCAAGCCAAGGCAGAGGGTTTCTAGATTGTGACCAACTCTAATGTTAGGGAGAAACATTCTATTTATTCTTCTATTTTTAAAGCTGAGTGCTGGGCTAGGCACATAGTAGTAGTTGCTCAATAAATATTTGTTGAAGGAATGATAATAAACTGGTGTGGACTTTCAGTAATCCCACCTGCTTGTTTCCTCCCTGGATCAAGCACCCAGTTTAAACTGCTGGCCTGGCCTGGTGGCTGCCCCTAAAATTGCCACTTCTGATCTTGCTCCCATCTGTGGACCTTCGGGCTTTGCCTGTCTTTGGGGGCCTGTGTAGTGGCCCCAGTCTGGCCTCTGTTTCTGCTTCCTGCACTGACCCCTGATGGAATCGTTGTCAGGTAGCCTGTTTCCAAAATTCTCAGCTTTCCATTTAGTTATGATGGAACCCCAAATGATTCTGGAAAAAAATGTAGCCCTTTTAGAAAAACAGTTGTGAAACGAAAGATTTTTGTCACAATATGAGATTCCATGTGTACAGTGGTGGTTTTACCAAAATTTTAGGTCTCAGAAGTCCTGGCTAAAGGAGTAAAAGTCTGCTTTTGGTAGGCTACTTAGCTGGGTCTATCAAAGTTTCAAAGTATAAACATTTTGATCTAGCAATTTCATTTACAGAAATCTACCTTTCAGAAATATGTAAGTGTGCGTGAATGTAATTACAAAGATACTTAACGTCACATTATTTGTGATTATAAAAATCAGAAGTCATTGTAAATCTGTTAACAAGGAAATTGGTAAATAAATTATGTTCACACAAAAGAATATTATTCACCAAGGAAAAGGAATCAGGGAAATCAGGATTTATTTTTATGTTTAATATGCAAGAGGCTGAATAATTTGCATAGTATGATCACATTCTTTAAGCTATATATGTGTATATATGCAAATATATCTGTGTATAATACATATGTACATACTTCCATATGCATTTTTTATTGTGTATACTTATATCTATGTATTCCTATTTGTGAATATATGCATAGAGAAAAGTCTGGAAGGACACACACTGAATAATTAAGAATGGATATCCATGAAGAGAAGAAATGGAATAGGATGGTTATATCCTTAGTTGATTGTCTACTGTTCTGATATCTTCTCTTTCCTTCTGCCATTTTGGACCACATATCTTCTAGGAAGATTAAGTGAAATAATGGTTAACTCAGTTCTGTATTTACTAGCGTTTGTGCCTATGCCTCTTTTCTCTCCTACGGCCTGTGTGTATGTGTCCGTCTGTGTCTGTGAGTAAACTGAAATCATTGGGAAACTATTGGTGAATTTGAGCTTGTGGGTTAGTGTCAGAGTTTCTCTATCTCTTTCATTCTTGCTTCTCATGATCATTGATCATAGATAATATCTACCACCAGGAGTAGATGAAAGATATTTATAAATGTGAGTAATGTACAATTACCCGGGGCTTTATGTTAGAATGCAGATGACTCCTTTCTCAAATTCAAAGAAAGCCTTGAACAAAATGTCAAGAAAGATTTTTGTTTGGTGTCTCCCCTTTCAGTGCCCATGCTCTCTTGTTGTCTTGAATGGCAAATATTTTCGAGAAGATAGTAGATACGAAGCTCAGGTGCATCAGTCTCCAACCATGTGAACGGGACCACTCATTTAGTCTTGCAAAGCTTTAGTTTTCTCCTAAGTGACACCACAGTATCTGTCTAGTAGGCCTTTCGTGAGGATGAGGTCAGATACCATGTGGGAAAATGCCTAGTACACACTGTAGATACTCAATAACTATTTTCTCCCTTCTCATTCTTATTTTAAGGATTCTCGCAAATAAGCTGCCGAGCTTTGCTGTTCTCAGTGCACTTTCATCCTCAGTAGCACCCTCTGCTCCATTCTTCTCTCCTCAAGCACTTCCTCTTGCCTTTGGCTCTTCCTCTCTATTTCCAGTTCCACCTTTTCTCATTCCATACCTTCACACCTTCTACTTCTCTGTTCAATGCCTAGGACCCCTGGGGGAGAGACACATGGTTCACAGAGAAAGAGAAAGAAACACAGTGTAGTAAGGGAATGAAACCAACTGTTCCTTCTTTACAACTGAGCCACACTGGGTTTCTCTGACTTCTCGAAGCTGTGCTTCATCATACTTCCACGTCTTTGCACATGCTGTTCCTTCTTTACTTTCCCCCTTTACTTGGCTAAATTCCACTTGTGCTTTTGTGGCATTTAGGCATATTTAGCCAATCATTTATTAGTGATTCTCAGAAAATCTGGTTAGCCTAAGGTTCTGCTTTGAATGTGGAAAATGTTAGGGTGAGAATAATTAAAAGAGATTTCATGTTTAATCAGGTCCAATTCAATGGGACCTTATAAAAAAAATCAACTTTAGGAATCCTGCTTCCTTCCGTTCTCCTACACTAGTGGTATGGCTTAAAGCCAATGTTAATAGTGAAAAATCAAATACTCTGTGTTTCACATACTGAATTCCTTTAGAGGAAGTCTGAAGTGGTAAATATTTTAACTCAATTGAACAGAATGCTAGAAAGATCTTTTTGAAATACAAAATAGTTTTAGTTTGAAAAAAGGCCATGTAAAATACAAAATTTTTTTTAAAGATTTTATTTATTTATTTGACAGAGATAGAGACAGCCAGCAAGAGAGGGGGAACACAAGCAGGGGGAGTGGGAGAGGAAGAAGCAGGCTCAAAGCGGAGGCGCCTGATGTGGGTCTCGATCCCATAACGCCGGGATCACGCCCTGAGCCAAAGGCAGATGCTTAACCGCTGTGCCACCCAGGCACCCCTACAAGAATGTTTTGAATGCAGGAATGTTACTTTGGCAGTATATTCATACCTGTATGCAAAATGTCAACACTTGCAGAGTAGTATATGACCCAGTCTAGAGTATTTTGGGATAAAGTTCTCCATCATTTCCAAGTACAATTACATATGGTCTTTCCACCAATTATTTTTTTTCTTCCTTCTACATTCCTTTTCTTTTTCAATTCCCCTTTTCCTGGAGTGATAATCTTATAACACCAGACTTTGAAAGGAGAAACATTAAAAATTAAATTTTGAATGACACAGTCCATCTTATTAGTAGCTTTCTCATCTAACAATGAGCAAACATCTTTGGATTTAAGATGATCAGCTCAACTGGCACACCAAAGAAATAGAAATTAACAGCAAATAAGAAGTGACTCTATGTCATCTGAGACCAAGCAGTAGTGTCTCCCTGAGCTGACCATTTGGGCGTTCAGGAGCCATGATGATTTCATCAGCTGCCCTGACAAACTAGAAGAAGCAGGTAAACCCTCTGCTCCTTTCTGCACTGGCGGTTATGGGAAAAAATGTGATTCAGACCTGTTGGCATTAGGTACGGCTCTGGAAATTTCATGTTATTCTTGTTCTAGAGATTATGGAAGGTGTTAAATCAAGTTGTGTAGAGAAATGACCACTTCTTCTCAAGGTGGGGTCCATTATTGTCTTCTCTGAGATGTCAAAAATGCACGTGAGGCTCCTGAGACCTTGCTCTTTCCCAAGGCTCTGGATTCCTGATGAAGCCCAGTGTCTTCCCTACAACATGGCTGCCTCCTGTTTGGGCCACCATTATTGCCCGATCACCCTCTCATGCCAAGGAAAACAATCTCAACACTATTGAATAGGCCCCCACTTATCGTTGATCTAGCTATGCACTTTCTTTGTTTCTGTAGTACAGCACTGACACTTACGTGGTATGGCTGCCCTGTACCCCAATAACCTTTGAGAAAATAAATTGACATTATTAGTAATAACTCACATTTTAGTGGCTAATTTCATGTCTTTTTAAGTAACATACATCTTCAGACTCTCTGTTCAAAGTCTCGCTCAGTTACTTCTGTCATTATTCAGCCACTTCTCGGTTACTTCATGGGGGCTTCCATAAGCTCACGACCAAGTCTATCTCGTTCTTCTGCTCTAGACCCTCCACTGATGGCCCATGGCCATCAACACCAAATTTATGAAGCCAAATAAGAGTGGCTCCTTATTTTCTGCCAATCTTCATGAGAGTGATTTTTTTTTTTCTAGTACATTCCAAGGCTGCAAACCTATAAAATGCCAAAATAGCACCACACTTAGATTTCATTCCCCTGGAACCATGGTGGCTCACATAGTAATTAGGAGAAAGCTCCTCTTTCCCTTTGTTACTCAGTTATGATTAAAAAAAAAAAAGCACTCTCAATGTTTCACAAAATCCTCATGAAAATAACTTTTTTTGGTGTTCTGATTGAAGTCCTGTTTTTTGTAATGCTCACAGGTGGTATTTTGAGCTTGGTAAAGAAAGACTGTCTGCTCTTCATCTTTCCTTGTTTTTCTCTACATGTCTATGCTCAAATTCTTCTTTACAGATGTTTGACTTCTGTTTGTGTGTTTACATTTTGGGGGGCATTTCTCTTCTCTTTTAAGGAGTTCCCCAGAGTCCCACAGAATGCTTCCAGAACCTAGTCACCTGGCCATATCTAGTTGCCAGGGAAAGTAGGGAAATGCAGCCCTTTATTCCACGGTTAATATACCTAGCCAAAAATCAGTATTCTGTAAAAAAAAAAAAAAAAAGGAGGAGAATGCATTTTTGGTACAGACAACCATCAGTCTCTGCTACAGGTTTTAACCTACTTTTCCAGTATTTTCCCCTACCACCCATTCCTTTTATACACTTGGGTGGAAGACATCCAGTTTGTTCATTGGTCTAAATAGCTTTTCCCGCTTCTCTGTCCTTGCTCGTCATGTTCTTTTGTTTGAAATGCCCCTGGACTCCTTTTCTTCCTTTTGAGTTTGCATCCTTCAAGGCTCAGATTGGAGTTTTTCTTCTACATAAAATATGGTGATTACTTTTCTTCTAGATTTCACTGCTCTTGTCTATACCATTCATGGCAACATTTACCTTTTAAATTTATACTCAATGTTTTCCTTGTAAGCCTGTCAGTGCAAGGGCTGATAGATTTTCTGAAGGAAAGAAGTGAGAACAGTGTCTTGCTGAAAGCCAGTACTTGGCAATTATTTATTTTTGTTGTTGTTGATAACCTAGGCTAAGGTTTGATGAGGTGCATTAAGGATCATGTAAGTGTTCCAGCCTGGGGACAGTTGAGTCAAATCATGGAACTGAGTATCTCTATATCTTTCTTCTGAGAGTAAAAATAATACTTGGAGCATTAATTAATCACAGAGGGATAAGGAGCAGGATCAGGGGGTCGGGGGTGGTTTCAAAAATTATTGCAGCCTTAACCCAAGAACAAAACTCTCCAATTTTTGGATAATATCAGTTTTGGGATAATAGAACACATTTATTTTTAAAATTATTTTTAGAATTAGAATTGGTAATACATTTACATTTTAATTTTTTAAAAAAGATTTATCCATTTATTTTAGAGAGAGAGAGCAAGAGCGTACCAGCACAGGGTGGAGGGGCAGAGGGAGAAAGAGAGAAAGCCCAAGCAGACTCCATGCTGAGCAGGGAGCCTGATGTGGGGCTCGATATCACAACCCTGAGATCAGGACCTGAGCCAAAATCAAGAGTCGGACACTTAACTGACTGAGCCATCCAGGCACCCCCATTCACATTTTAAATATAAAACATAGAAAAGCTTCATTTTCTTACCAGTCCTTCATCCAACCATCTCTATCCCTCTGATAGGTAACCACTAATATTGATTTCTTAACATACTATCAGAGATATTTTTTAAAGCAAATAGAAACCAAAACAAATATATACTTTTTTGACTCATTTTTTCCCCAAAATTGCAAAATACTATATACACTTTACTTTTACTCAGTATAACTTAGAAATTTTCCATATCAATACATCAATCATGTCTTAATTCCTTTTTTACAGTTGCATAGTATTCCATTGGGTGGACTTCATAGTTTATTTAATCAATCCCCTGTTGATGAACATTTAGATTATTGGCAATTTTTTTCCCATTACATTTTGCATTTGTGTATCTGTAGCATAAATTCCTAAAAGTAGAATGGGATGTGTATTTGGAGCTTTGATAGATACTGCTAGATAGCCCCCCATGAGAATTCTACCAATTTATATTCTTTCCAGCAACGTATAAAAGTGCCATTTTTATGCAGTCTTGCCAGCATAGTTTATTATTAAACCTCTGAAATTTTGCCAGTCTGGTAGGTGGTGGAAAAAACTCCAACTTCATCTGGTTTTAATTTGCATTTTTATTAGCATGAATGAAGTTGGGCATCTATTTCTTCTACTTATTTAAGAACCGTATCTCCAAGTGTCTGCCAACAGAGGAATCGATAAAGAAGATATGGTATATATATACAATGAAATATTACTTAGTGATCAAAAAGAATGGAATCTTGCCATTTGTAATAACATGGATGGAGCTGGAGTGTATGATGCTAAGCGAAACAAGTCAGTCAGAGAAAGACAAATACCGTATGATTTCCCTCATATGTGGAATTTAAGAAACAATACAGAACACAGAGGAAGAAACAAAAGAAGAAAAAAAAGCAAACCATAAAAGACTCTTCATTACAGAGAACAAACTGAGGGTTGCAGGGGGGGAGGTGGGTGAGGGGATGGGTTAAATGAGTGATGGGTATTAAGGAGGGCACTTGCTGTGATGAGCACTGGGTATTATATGTAAGTGATGAATCACTAAATTCTACTCTTGAAACCAATATTATACTATACGTTAACTAAAACTTGGAATGGAAAAAAAAAGCCATATTTATTTTCTTTTCTGTGAATACTTTGTATCTTTGTGAACTTTTTAATTGGATAAATGACCTTTCATTTACTCTTAGTGGATTTGCAGGTACTATTTATATATGTGAGAGATTACTCCTTTGTCTATGTTTCAAGTTGCAACTATTTTTGCCTAGTTGTCATTTGTTTATCAGTTGGCTTATTTTTTCCCCCCAGAAAAATTTTTTGATTCTTATAGAATGGATCTTATCAATTTTTTCTTCCATGGTTTCTGGATTTTGTGAGTTACAAAGACTTTCAACACTCAATATTATAAAATAATTCAATTTTTTCTTTATTTATACTACATTTAAATATTGAATGTATTTGAAATTTCAGGGCTCCCTTTTAAACCTTTTCAAACAAATATGTCCTTGGGATAGGGTTGCTAAATTTTGTAAATAAAAATACAAATGGTCCATTAAATTTGAATTTCAGATAAGCAACAAATCATTTTTTAGTACAAGTGTGTCCCATGCAATATTGGGGGCTTTTGCTTAGGACTGACTTACAATAAATGGTGACTCATTGTTTATCTGAAATTCAGATTTAACTGAGCATCATGTATTTTATCTTACAACCCCAGGTTGGGAGCCACTAACCTATCTGCTTAGACATTTTAGACTGGTGTGAGTCTCAATTTAGGCTATATCAGGGCTCTGCTCCTCTTCCTCATTCACCATTTAAAAGTTTAATGGTATCGGGCACCTGGGTAACTCAGTCAGTTAAGCATCCCACTCTTGGTTTCAGCTCAGGTCATGATCTCATGAGTGGTGAGGCAGAGCCCACATTGGGCTCCTTGCACAGCGGGGAGTTTTCTTCCCCTCCCCCCCCCGCTCATGCATGCTCTCTCTCTCACAAATAAATAAAATAAAATCTTTTAAAAAATAAAAGTTTAATGGTATCATACAATATCTGCATCCATCTCTTATAGGTTCTAGTTTGTAGACACAATCGATATCAGAAGAACTGAAATAAGTTTACTTACTTATGAAAGAACAAATGTCTACTTCCCTACTGACATTCCAAAGTGTGCTACAAGAAAATCATTTCCAGGAGCAGGAAGAAACTACCCAGTGGCAGTGCAAAGCTAATTCCTTGTTTGTTTTATTCTAATGAAACAACTGAGTTCCTAAGAATAATTGGTTATCAAAATAATTGTCTCAATTATCCTTTCAAAAGGTTAGAGACCAGAGTATCAGATTTAGATAATAAGACTATTTTTTTTCTTATAGCAGTTTAAATAATAACATTTAAAAATTATACATATATTCTGTTTGGTTAAATTGGTCAAAACCAAATCTAATGCCTCTTTTTACTGCTTGTGAAGCACGTGGTAAGGAGTCTATCTCCCTTAGTACTCCCATTACGATTAACAAAGCACAATGTTGAGAGAACATGCCCCTTGCCTCCACAGGTCTGTGGACAAATCACACCCATCATGATAGAGACTGTGATGCCCCAGAAGCAGCAAGGTCCCGGTTGCGTTACAACCAGTGGAGGACAGTATACTTACCTCTATCTAATTTACTGGACTGCATTTCATTCATCCACTAATTCATCCGTTCAACAAATATTTCTGGAGTGCCTACTAACTGTTAGCTATTGTACTAGGTGCTAGGTTGAACAGAACAGTCATGAACCCCGTCATCGTGGGGCTTCGCAGTGGGGTGCTAGAGCCAGCACCCACTGGCTAGTTGCAAGCCCATTGTTAAATTTTCAGGAACTCTGTGAGCCTTGTAATCGGCCGTGGTGAGAGTATTTATATATGAAAATTGGCAAACACTACAAATCAGCGCTTTCTTTGTCGTTTCTTTTTCTCCTTCGCTGCCCTTTTATTTAAATGGAGAGCTGGTTGTTAAACACTGACCAGAACACCACTGAGTTTACCGAGATGCCCCTTGTCTGAGTCATCCTTCCTGCCTCCCCGCCACCACACTGGGCCCCACAGCACCAGAGTACCTAGCTTTTCACAAAAAATAGCTTCTTGGAATGCTGGGAAGGAATCATATTATTATAAGATACTGTGGTCGACACGTGTTATAGGTTGTTCAAAGTGGAACCTTTAAAGGAAACGTTTGCAATGTTAAAACAAATCATTAGTTTGTATTCACCTATGTAAGATGGGGATAATAATAGCACTTCCCTCATGGGGTTGTTATGGAGATTAAATGAGCTAATATGTATAAGGTGTTTAGGGACATGCCTGGCCCAGTGTAACATAGAGTAAGCATTATACAAGTCAAGACCCACCGTGTTCTTATGATGCATGGTGTATGCAGATGAATTTTCTTTGCGGTAGTCATAGTATGGAAGTGGGAAGATTTAGCTGCATCTCCTTACTACATTCAATCATTAAAAATGATCTTTTTAACTTAAAAAATCCTTAAAGGATTTTAGAACTGGAATTGTAACTGCTGGAAGAAAGGCAGAACATCACATCCTTGGAGCCTGGAGAAATGCTTCTTTTTTGCTCTCTGACAATATGAGGGCTTTTTATGAAAAACCTTACTTTTTCCTCTCTTAGTGCTTTCCTTAGCTTTCTTTCCTAAGTGAGTTAGGGCTCTCTTGAGTGTGTCACACATGATTATGGTTTCCTCGTTCTAAAAGAAGAGCGCAGAAGGGAGAGGGGACCAGGCACCCTGTCATGGACTCTACTAAACCTGGGGTTTCGACATCTAGTCTCACCTCTGGCAGAATTCCCCAGTTCTTACAAAGAGAAAGTCTACTTTATTCCTGATTTCTATCTTGATTTTTACATGCTAGGAGGGTTTTCTCTTCCATAGAAGGTAATTTTTCACATGCAGATCCTATATAGATTTTGTTGGATTTATGCCTCCACTGTCGCTGTTGCTGCTGTCCTTCCTCTTTTGGGTGGTGGTATAAATGGTACTGTTTCATAATTGCAGGTGCAAGTTGTTCACTGCCGGTGTGTGGGAAAGCAATGGCTTTTGGGTACCGATGTTATTTCCTGCAAGCTTGCTATAGTCCCTTAATTAGTCCCGGGAATTTTTGGTAGATTCTTAGAGTTCTCTACATTAACAATTATGTCATCTGCAAATAAAGACAGTTTAATTCTTTCTTTCTAATCTGTATATCTTTTACTTATTTTTCTGGTCTTTTTGTATTAGGTAGGACTTCAAACAGATGTGATGAGACAGGATATCTTTTCAGTGTTACTGATCCTCGGGGGAAGGTGTCTGGTCTCTAACCATTAAGCATGATACTAGCTGGAGATTACTCACGTATACCCTTTTTTAGATTATGTGAGTTCTCTTATAGTTCTCATTTTTGGAGACCCATGGAATAGAAATGGTTTGTTTGAATCTAATCTATTGAGAGATTTGATATAAGGTCATTCCTCCCAGGGCAGGAGTGGTCTGGAAGTGGTAGCGGGAAAGGACATTCCACCCTTGATTCCTATGATGACTAGTCCCTGAGTCAGCTCTGTGCTGCCTCCGTCCTCCACCCCCTGTCATAAAACCAGGAATCTCTAGCAGCTGCATTTGGGAAAGAGTCAGCATGAGGTGGAGTGACGAACTTGCTTTTAAATCTGAAGAGCTGCCACTTCTTATCTGTGTGACCTTGGATGAATCATAAAACCTCCTTTCTAAAGTCAGGGCCGTACTTACTTTATAAAGCTGTGAAGGTAGGTTGAAATGATGTAAACTTTAAAGTACTCTACAAATTTATCTTTGAGACTCCAAGTTCTTGGAGGGCAGGATCTGTGCCAGTTCATTTTTGTGTCCCCTAAATAGTATGGGGCACAGTAAATGCTTAATATACATCTAATTATTGTGTTATTACAGATATTTATCCCTTCAAGATCTCTTTGTCCTTGGGCTGTGTGTGGGGGGTAATGCAAGATTATGTGGGCTCTCACAGTCAGGCTCTGTGACCT
The DNA here is from genome assembly GCF_002007445.2 of Ailuropoda melanoleuca. Classification (NCBI taxonomy): domain Eukaryota; kingdom Metazoa; phylum Chordata; class Mammalia; order Carnivora; family Ursidae; genus Ailuropoda; species Ailuropoda melanoleuca. The sequence continues at coordinate 81,171,932 of NC_048218.1, forward strand.
TGGAAAAGTCACCCAAACTTCTTAACAAATAATCAGGCTGTGTGCATGACCATGTGAGATGACTCAGGTAAAGGATTCTGCAAAATACCAGCTCATGGACAACACTCAATAAACGTCAGCTGTTATTTTTATTTGGGTAGAAACTTCATGATTGAACTTGAGAGCTAAAGAGGGAAAACTATGGGGGTCTTGATTTGGTTGAGGTTGTTTTTTGCTGTTTCTTTGAGGGAACTTTCTTGTTTGCGCATGGATGGTAATGGAGGGCCAGAATGAGGGGGAAAGGGGGCCCAAAGCTGCCTGCTGGCCCAAATTTTCATTTGTGCCAATTTTTTCTTTTTCTGCCCACTAGGTGACACTGTTTACTCATCTATGCTACTCCTTTCAGGCCTTTCCACAAATCTTAATTCAAAAGTAGCATGTTTTATTTGGGGTAATGGTGGGGGGGGGGGGGCGCGACTGAATTGGGAAAGAAAATAGAAATAAACTGCCAGTGACCAACCTTTGAGGCACAATTAGGGGCCAGTTGTCACCTATGGTTATTTGACTTTATGGGCTAGTTTCAAAGTATTTTTTAAACTGATTTTAAGAGCAACATGCAATTAGTTTCACATCTAGTTCAAAAAAATGAAAGAAAATGTGGACTGCTTCCCTTCCCAAGCCTTCATGAAAGCAAAGGATAAAATAAAATCTTGTGCCTTGAATGTAGAGTTGAGTAGACACACTTAAATGTCTATTTCCTGCTCTTCCACGATGGTTAATGAGGGTACAGACCTCTAATAAGCAACTGAAGCAGTTTCTAGGCTAAGCTTAAGTTGGGCCTTCAAGTCGAATAAAAATAGTCAGCACTGAGAAGAACCCAAATGCAGTGTGTTCATTTGGGTGTAGAGTTAGCAGAGTCCCCCGCCCCAGCCCCCACCCTTGCTTTCCAGGTCAGTTATGGTCCCATTTCTGCATTGCTTCATTGTCACAAAATTAGAGGAAGCTGTCCCATATCTTATATATATGTCCCTTATATAGCTGTACACCCCACCCACATTGAAATTTATGATGATTCCAAAATGGCTCATGTAACTGTTGAATAGGAAAAAAAAATTCAAAATGATTTTCTTCCCTTGCATTTCCCGGCTGTGAGCCAGGGAAGTGTGTCAACTGTATCGAACCAGAGGATTAAGAAATCAAGGATTTCATCCATTTGCCTTGGAACTTGCAGTCTGTCTTTTCCACTTACCCCCTCTTCACTGTCCATTATGACTTTAAAATTAACTTGTTTATGCTGCTTGTTATGCTTGTTGATAGCTTAAATTTTTATTTTATTTTTTTTATTCTTGGAGGTAATACAACCAAAATTCTCTAACAAATATTTCCCAGTTCAGAATTTTCCTGAAGCTTTCCTGGCCTCTCTTGCTAATGAGCTCCAATTTTCTTTGCTTTTGTGCGTGTCTACCAGCACGCACCACCTTGAGTTGGTGTGTAATAAACAACTAAATATAGTCACAGTTTTGGCAGCCAACTTTTGGAAGACTGTCACAAGGCCCCCTAAAACAGGAATTAAGCAGATTTAAAATGAACAGGCACTCTCTGGGGCTTGGGAAGAGAGGACGTTTTCAAATGTGTGAGCAGTAGTTACCACAATGTCTTCCATGTATTTATGCCCTGCTTTATTTAAATAACAGTAATAACTTTAATGATCATTAGCAAAGCATTGTTAAACGTTCAGCACCCCTCTTTGAAATGGGGCCTCTTCCAGAAAATTCTCTATGTGGAACCAAAGCTGTGTACTCTGCAGTCGCGTGAAGAGGTTTGGGGAGCAGAGCAGGTAACAGCAGCCTCTGCTCGCTTCGCAGAACGGTCGTGGCTGAAACATGCATTTTGTGCCTTGATTCTGTGTATAGCACCCATGCCATCTGGGATTTGCTCGCTCACATCTCCAGCTTGCACGCTCCTCTGAGGAAGAAATGAGAGAGCAGCAGAAAAAGGAAAAGAGGGTTCACTGGAGAGAGAAGGGGACAGAGAGAAATTCACGGCCGGCTTCAGCGCACTTGAATTTTAACTTTGGGGCATTCTCCTAAGTAGTGAATACTAATTATCCGGAGTGTGTCAAATCGTGTCCTGCTTTTGTAAATCAAACAAACGCTCCCAGGAGATAGGTGGAGGCCACCAAGCCCATTGCATTTATGAAGCAAGTTGAATGTAAAGCGAGGACTCTGGGGGGGCTAAGCTTTGTGAGTCATTTAGTTTTATGACATGTGCCTTGTACCTTCAATGCTACCTTGACGTAAGGGCGGCAAGCATTCCTTGGAACAGTTAATACGCTCTTAGGGATAGCTATAGCACTTTGTAGAAACATTGAGAATAAACAAATTGCTTCGAGGGACATGGGATAAATGAGAAACAGAGCATGGCGCGTTGAGGGTGCTGTTCTCAGCAAGAACGCCGCAGACCTTTACCAAACTCTCCTGAGCTCTTGATGGATGATCTGGCGGGACGTACGACCGGGCTGCCTGGAGGGGAAGCATGTGCCCTTCCGTGCTGCATTTGAGCGCTACAGGCCCTCCACGATCCCGCTTTAGCTTTTAGAAGAGAGAAAGTAAGCTGATCTTCCCAAAGTGCCCTCGCTTTTCGAATCTTCAGTGCGTTGTTGTTATTTACTAAATAACGTCTACACCGTCTACACCGAGTGGAGACAGCAGCCTTCCCCGCCCTGCGGGGCCTCTTGCAGTGTTTGCGGTCGTCTCCCTCGGCTCTCACACGCCCGCGAGACGGGACCCGGGTTCGGCTTCCCCAGTCTTCGTGGAGCCCCGTCGTTCTTCCCGGGAGGCTCTCAGGGACTCTCCTCTCTACCAGCCGTCTCTTAGCACGGGGAACCTGCTCAACACGAAGGGACCACTTTAAAGATCACCTTCTCCAAGACGTTCTACCGATTCCCTCTTCCTCCAGGCAGGAGTAATCTTTCATTTTTCGGAGCATTGTACCTCTTTTACGGCATTTAGCTCCTCCTACTTTAGTTGGTAGGTACCTGTGTGGGCAGCATCTTTCCTTCCGAGCTCTAAGCTCCCGGGCACTGGGGGCCAGATAATCCGCATCGGCCTCCGTGATCTGCACGGCATCCTGATTAGAATACGTGGTCATAAATATGTTTTGAGTAAATGAATGCCATAAAGCATACCCACTATCTTGCTGGACTAATTTCAATAACTGTGTCTAAGAGCTGATAATATAAAATAAAGTGTCAAAAATAAAGCAATTAGGAGTATATTTCTTTATGTAGGTTTTGCTTCAGTGCTCTTCTTCAAACAGTTACCTCCTTTCAGGCGTGTTTGACACATAGTGGGTGCTCAGTCAACCAGCTCGTAGCCGCTTGAATGTGGTATCACAGCAAATGAGCTTCCACAATCAGGCAAAGAGAGTTTTTAATCAGACTTTTTTGAATTTATGAACTGGAGAACAATCTTTCCAGGTTTACATGGAAACTGGAAAGCTTAAGAGGCAGAATGAATCATTTCCATCCTTGATGCACACGAATCTGTGGACTGGTGACAGTAAAGGATGAGAAACGTGTTGAAATGTAATAGGAACTAACATTAGCACTTATTGAGCGCTTATGGTATGCCAGGCACCCTGCTCATCAGTTTACATGCATTACTTCATTTGGCCTCCCAATAATTCTGATTTTCATTTATAGATTAAAAATACCGGAGTCTTAGAAAAGTTAAGTAAGTCACTCAAAGACACACAGCTAGTAAGTGGCAGAACCAGGAATCAAACCCCGATTGACTAACCCCAGTGCCCATACCATTCTGTCTCTCTGTGCAAAGTTATGTCCTTCCAGAAGAGAACATAGTGTTCCTTGACCAGTGTTAAAAATAGCAGTTTTTTTTCAGCCTCCATCTCTTCTCAGTGCCCTCATTTTACAGATGAAGGGATAGATGCCTGGTGAAGCTAAGTCACTTACCCATGATCACAGAACTAGTGAGAAGTGGGGTTAGACCACAGATATCTAGATTCTAGTCTAAGAGGACCCCTGTTAGAAGATGGTGTGTCAGCACACAGATTTGGATATACATGAGTCTGGCAATCTTCTCCCAAACATAAGCCCTATGTGCAGTGAAAGCCAAAGGCAGCTTGGCTGACCCTAGATGGTGTTAGTGTTGTCTGATTTATAGAGTGTTCTGACTACCTTTCCTTTGGCTCATTGGTTAATCCAGTAGTATTCCTCTCAATCCAGCATATACATCACTATTTATGACCAAAGCAACCAAGAGTGCCAAAGCTGTCCATTCATGTACCAGATACCAACACACTCCCTCTTCTGTGGCTGACTTTGCCCTCTTACACGGCAACCAGGGTGGGAGGAGCTGACTGGGTTTTGTTTGAGTGTGAGGTCTGCTCTGTGATGCCTTTTGGAGGCGTCTCTGCTACTTGGGGACCACCTGTGCCTAAAATATACACAATGGATGGTCTCTTGGGGTTCAGGCACTTCTCTAAAGGTGCCGAGGTTGCGGAAGCAAAACAAAATAAAGAGCAATGATGGCGACGGCGACGACAACGATACAACACCACCGGAGAGCATCTGGAATCAGGAAGCCAGAGGACTGGGCAGCAGAGGGTCGAGACTTGAGGGTCCGTGAGGCTTCCTTCCCAGTTAAGCCAGGGATGGCCCTTTTGTGCTCCACCAGCGGGCTGATAAGGACTTAGGTTTCCAGATGTTGAGATGTGATTTGAAATCAGAAAGAACTCTTCCTCTTGGTGTCGAGAGATCATGGAAAAGCTATTTAGTCTGTTTGGACATCAGTTTCTTTATCTGTAAAATGATATAAATCTTATGGGGCTGCTGTGGCAATTAGGTTAAATTGGACAATGTAACTGAAGGCTCTTAGTAAATGTAGCACTATCCACACACCTGTTGTCCTCTAATGACCAGCTGCTGCGTTTAGGAGGGCCACAGTAAAAAGAAAGTACGCACATTCTGGGAGAGCAAACAAATTTAGTTCTTTTTATATCCACATTATCTTTTAAAAAGTTGGCTTTCTGATGAAGGATGACTTGGGGTAAATGGGGCATCCATAGGTAGGAGTATTTCTTCGGTTGGGGTAAGTGGGAGGCGAGGAGAAGAATGAAGAGTCAAGTGCCAGAGCGTATCTAAGGGAGCATCTCGACAGCCCGTCAATGTGAAGGCCATGGGCTGGGGGTACAGATGAAGAATCTGAACAGGTCAATCAGGGCAAACATTTTCTCTATCACCATTTGGCCCACGGCCATCCTTTTGCAGATGTGTGAGTTACCTCACATGGTCTTTCTCAGTCACCGGGCTCTCAAGCTGTTGATATCAAAATCCTATGGTGACCCAGCAACATAGAGATCTTGTAGTTATCAGATCACAGAGCCCGATATCCCAGTAGCTGGAACACTGGGAGGAAGGGAGATTGAAATGAGTTTTGATCAACCTTCATATCCTCCAATTGTGTTTCATACACCTAGGACTTCTGTTGGGAGAGGTGAGCTTAAGTTATATTTTATATTTTTCATTTTCAATTTCAGAGAGAAGCAAACCCCCAATATCAAGGTGATTTTCCCCTTATGTATTGGAAAACTCTCAATATCAAATAGATGAAAATATTAATAATCGCTGTAATATTTGCCCAGTATATTATAACTTTCTTGCCAAACTATCAAGTTAGGATTTATAAAATCTTAAAATGAAAGATAATTTAAAATATTTTCTATCCTCTATACATATTTAAACCATCCTAAATACAAATGAAATGACCATGTCTTTAAAAGGAGATTCCCAGGATCCCTTGAAAACTCACTTCAATATTTTGCTAGTCTTCCCACTGCATATTTAATCCCACTGCTATTAATTTTTCCCTAATGGAAGATGGAGACTAACTTATTGCCATATTTCTCTGGGTGTTGCATTGTGTCATATTTACATTTATATTCCCATCCCTTACCACGGTCCTTGGCACAAGGCAAGTATGCAATTAGTGTTTTTTGAATGAATGAATGAATGAAAAAAATGCATGAATGAATGGATGAATGATTCTTGCTTCTAATTTACTCTATTGGTGTGTCTCCTTTTTAGTCAGAATGATTCTAGTTCTTTAATGTTTCATGAGGAATCTGCCTTCTTTTGAACATCTGAACCTTTTGATTGGCTCTTTACTCAATCCTCTCAAAGTTTTTCATGTTCCTCTTTGGTCTGAAGCCCAGAAATGGAGATCAGTGAAGCTATCAGGTGAAAATGCTAAAACTCTTCCTCATTTACAGAATGGAGTTAAAAAAAAAAAAAGAAGAAGAAGAAGAAGAAGAAAAAAGGAGTGGCTATAACTGACTAAGGTCTAACTTGTAGAAGGTTTAGGATTAAGGGAATTATTGCTAAGTGTTTTTGTTCTTTTGTTTTGGTTTTTGTTGGTTTGTTTGCTTTGATGTAATGATGATAATATAATTAAGGCAAAAGTCTTTATCTCTTGGAAATACTCAAGTGTTTCCCGGAGAAATGTTATGGTGTCTAGGCTTTGCTTTAAAAAAATATCAGCAGGAAAGGATGGGGGTGAAGTTAAGGCAGCATAGATGAAGCAAGATATATGGATAATTTCTGAAGCTGGGTTAATGGTACTGTTTTCTCTGTTTTTATGAATGAATATTTTTCATAATGTGAAGTTAAGAAAAATGCATGTAGACCAACGTACTTATTCTAGATGGGAACAACCAGGATGCAGAGAGGTGAGGAGACATGCCTAGCATCATAAAGCTAAATAATAGAGTCCTTGGACTACAAGGCAAATCATCTCCCTCCCACTCAGATGCTCTTTCCAACATGCTGTGTGTTAGGTCAGCTTGTTGTGCACTCCCTGTAGAAGTTACTCATGCCACCATCATCCTGCTAATGGTAACTTCAGCATGAAATACTTTATTTATTTTTAAAGATTTTATTTTATTTGAGAGAGAGAGCGAGTGCACGAGCGGGGGAGGTACAGAAAGAGAGGGAGAGAGAATCTCAAGCAGACTCTTCGCTGAGCATGGAGCTCTACATGGGGCTCGATCTCATGACCCTGAGATCAATCTCATGACCCTGAGATCATGACTTGAACCAAAATCAAGTGTCTGACACTTAACCGACCGAGCCCCCCAGCTGCCCCACAAAGACCATTTATTAACTCTAGTCTATTTCCAACCTAACTTAGTGTACTGTCCCAGTGATTTTAATAAGCACAAAGATTTTCCCAATCCATGTAACAATCAAAAGAGCAAATAATGTTGATATAATTCCCTGTTCTATAGCATTCTTAGGGACTAAAATAAAACATTAACAGAGAACAAAACAGACAAATATATGTGCAAAGAATTTCAATGATGAACAGTCACTAAACATATTTAAACTTTTAAATAAGAAACTGCACACTGCAACAGAATCTAAATAATGTTCCAGAAGTAATTGCTAATTTAAGTGTGCAATAAAATGATCACATGCCTTGATAGGGCTCTGGACTGCAGAGTCTGTGATAGATCCAGCAGGTTGGCAGCCATCCAAGGCTCAGAGAAGCTTCAAGTTTGGAAGATCAGTAGCCAAGACCACATCAGAAATTCACCTGGGCCCAGAAAACTCAGGTTACATGGCTTTGCCCATATTCCTTTTGAGAAAGAAAGAGCAAGTGTCTCTTCATTCAGAGGAAAGGAATAGGGATGTGTCTAAAGAAGGGAGGGGATAGAGAATTGTGTGTATCAGGATGGAGGGGTGGGTGGGAGGGAGGAAATTGTTTGGGTGCAAGCTCGTTCAGGTGTAGCTCTAAGAAAAATTCCATGAAATGGTTAAGCAAACTGTCCGAGTGGTATAGCCCAGAACACAAGCTTGATAGTAGGAAACCTAAGTCAGGTGACAGTCCAGGTGAGAAGAGGTGTTTCAGGGAATCCTAACCAGGAGCTCTGTTCAGAACCAGGGGAGACCACTTGTAAGTTGTCTCTGGAAACCAGTTAAGTGCCATAGGTGTTGGAGGCACTAAGAGGGAATTTCTAAGCTATTGTGGATTCAAATAGCACTCACTTCCTTAAATAGGTTTCTAAACATTTTTGGATTAGATATAAGACATTTTCTTTGATTCATATTTCACAAGCAAGACTTAGGTATTTTGTTCATTTTTTTCCCTGCCCGAATGAATTCTTTGCTTATAAGATGCATGTCATCAGCATAACATTGTTTTTCTTCCCCATATTCTTCTTTATTGTATCTTCCAATTCCCAGGGTGATATAAAACTTTTGAAGAAGTTAATGTTAATTATGGATTTCAATATTAAATGGGCTTCTCAGTGAGAACCAGTTAGACATGAAAGCATACTTCCAAGTGAATTGTGTATTCATTTAAAGTTTAGGAAAAAAATACAAACAAACCCTGCTCCACCTCCACCCAGCATGTGACTCCAGGTCACCACCCTTGAAACATTGTGCTTTTGAGCTTTTGACTGGATTTGCTTCTGAGGCTAAGAGAAGTGTGTGGCAGATGTTGGGAGGCAGTTGGGTCGGGGGTGGGGTGCAGGGATGAAGGAAGGGGCTGCCAGATGTTGAGCGGGAGGGTGGAGTGTGAGGATGAAAGCCTGCCAGATGTCTGTAGTGCAGAACATTGGGGCACCTGCTTTCCATGATCTTCAGAAGATGATTTATATCACATCAATAGGATCTCATAAAGGTCCTACCCCTCCTCAATAAATACTGAGTCCAGGACTCCGACAACTATTTTCTGCATGGTTTCTTGCCTTAGATTATGTCTTTTTAAAAATTCAAGTTAAGAGTTATATGAATGAAAATACACAATCAACCAATATACTCATTTGTAAATAAAAGAGGTTGGGGGGGGGCTTTACATTTAAATCTGTTGTTCTAAATTATAAAGACAATCACCTTTTATTTTCTATTTATTTTATCCTTCCAATAAGGGATGATTTGCTCATCTCTCTTCCCCACAATGAATTTAATAGATTTATTCATCAAGTTTTCTAAATTTAGACACCAAACTGATGTTTTTCTCCCACTGCTTAATTTTATTCTTAGCAGCACTTACATAAAGCCAGGCAGTGAAAGATATGGCAAAATTACTAACTTGCTGTGACCTGGAATGCACTGATAGAATAAAATAACAATAATAAAGATTGATGTACCAAAGAGACTTAACACCAAGAGCTCCTAATGAAATCAGTTTTATGCTTATGGTTTTTCCCTACAGGCTACATATTTCCTGTGGCTTTAAGGAGTCTAAGTTTTCTTTGTGATGCCAGGGAGAGGCTCAGTTCTTAGGCTAATAGATGGGCCATACAAAAGAAAATATGTGGATCTTATCATTTCTTTGGATTTTAGGAAACTTTAGTATTTTCTGGGACTAGATTTGATTACAACAGGTAAAATTCCTCACTCTGATCTTGTTTGAAAGGCTTAGAAATAATGGTATTTGAGGACTTGAAGAGTGACCCAAGAGACTGGGAACATTAAAAGAGAAGCTACATTTGTCCCAGTGGCCTCCCAATCTTCAGAAAGCCACGGCTTGTCAATCACCGTGGACCACAGTTAGCAGTGTTGATGATTGTTCCTCTGAACTGCACTGACGTCCATGCATTTGGTAGATAATCACTGAGCGCCTCGTAGGTGCCACTCTGCTAAGTTCCAGGAATTTGTGGCGAGAGAAGTCCTTTCCTTTTTGGAACCCCTCAGGTACTGGGGAAGATGGACATTGAACAGATAATTGCCCAAATAATTATTCACAATGTGTGCTATGAGAATGAGAAAATAGAGGAGTGGGAACTTTGATGGATGTCATCGGATAACCATGGAATGAATTGCTTTATGACTTGGCAAATTGGCCCCTCATTGAGGGTCACAGATGGACTACCGACTTGGTTGGGTGAGTCCATTTTCAGTGTGATGGTGTGCAAGTATTCAGTCACGTGGTACTTTTTAAAGTACTGTCAAGAAAGCAAGAAAACCCTTTTTTAGCCTGCATTCCAGGTTTTTCCAGGGGCAACCCCAGAGCTGAAACTTGTCTTCATATCCACGCCCTGTATTTTTTAAAAAAACAACTTTTTAATTTTAGAATAGTTTTAGAGTTGTAGAAAAGTTGTGAAGGAAATACAGAAAGTTCACATATACTTCACACCCAGTTTCCCCTTAGTATGGCACATCTGTCACAACTAATAAACCAATATTGGTACATTACTATTTTTTTAAAAAAGATTTATTTATTTTTTTCAGAGAGAGGAGAAAACACTCGAGCAGGGGGAGGGACAGAGGGGGAATGAGAGGGAGACAAGCAGACTCCCTGTTGAGTGGGGAGTCCAATGTGGGGGCCGACCCCAGCATGACCTGGGCCGAAATCCAGAGTCGGACCTCAACCGACTGAGCCACCCAGGTGCCCTGTTACATTACTGTTAACTAAAGTTCAACTTCTTATTCAGATTTCTTTGTTTTTTACCGAATGTTCTTTTTGCTCAAGGCTCTCATCTGGGATACCGTATTACCTTTATTGGCCTTGTCTCCCCAGGTTCTTTGGCTAAGGCAGTTTTTCAGACTTCCCTTGTCTGTGATGACCTTCACAGTTTTGAGGAGTACTGCTCAAGCATTTTGTAGGAAGCCCCTTTACTACAATTTGTCTAATGGTTTTCTTATGGTTTCATAGGGTTATGGGTTTTGGGAAGGAGGCCTACAGAGGTAAAGTGTCAGTGTCATCACCTTCTATCAAGGGTACCCACTACCAACGTGACCACCACTATTGATGTTGACCATGATTGCCTCGCCGCAGTGGTGTTTCTTAGGTCTCTCCACTATAATGTTCCTCTTTTCTCCCTTTCCCACACTCTACTCTTTGGGAGAAAGTTACCACATACAATCTGCACTAAGGGAGTGGGGAGTTATGTTCCACCTCCTTGAGGGTGGAATTTCCATACATATTATTTGATAGTCTTCTGCATGGGAAATTTGTCTATTCTTCCTTATTTATTTCTTTATTCAGTTGTTTACTTATATCAGAATGGACCCATGAATATTTATTTTATGCTCGGGGTTATAACCCATTACTACTTTATTTTGCTGCTCAAATTGTTCTAGTTTTGGCCATAGGAACCTCATTTAGTTGGCGCGTGTGCCCCTTACGCATACCACACTATTGTGTGTGTATGTATTTTCTTTTTGTAATTTTTTTTATTTTAATGTTTTTTTATTATATTATGTTAGTCACCATACAGTACATCCCTGGTTTCTGATGTAAAGTTCGATGATTTGTTAGTTGCGTTTAACACCCAGTGCACCATGCAATATGTGCCCTCCTTACTACCCATCACCGGTCTATCCCATCCCCCACCCCCGTCCTCTCTGAGGCCCTCAGTTTGTTTCTCAGAGTCCGTAGTCTCTCATGGTTCACTCCCCCTTCTAATTACCCCCCTTTCTTTATCCCTTTCTTCCCCTACCGATCTTCCCAGTTCTTACGTTCCATAGATGTAATTTTTTGAAGTACTTCATTACTTTCTGACACTACAAGGTGCTCCAGGCTCATCTTGCCTATTTTCTGTTCTGGTCCTAGCCTCAGCATTTCTCCAAGGAGCCCTAGTTTCTTTTATTGGAGGATGGAATTAGAAACCAAGACTTCTCTGGGTGGGCGCCTGGGTAGCGCAGTTGTTAAGCATCTGCCTTCGGCTCAGGGCGTGATCCCGGCGTTCCGGGATCGAGTCCCACATCGGGCTCCTCGGCTGGGAGCCTGCTTCTTCCTCTCCCACTCCCCCTGCTGTGTTCCCTCTCTCGCTGGCTGTCACATAAATAAATAAAATCTTTAAAAAAAAAAGAAACCAAGACTTCTCTGGGTGACTCAGGTTTATTTTTCACTACAACTTACCTGTAAAGTAGTGACGGAACAGGAATGTGGAAAGGGAAAGGAAGTCTGGGCTTCAGAGTCAGGCCTTGTATCTGTTTTCCAAATATTTCCTCCTTATTAACTATAGCGCTCTGGACAAATAACCTCTCTGGAACTTACCTTTCTCATCTACAAAATGGGCCTAATATTGCTTACCCTGTAGGGTGGTTGTGAGAATTTGAAAAAAATAAGTCTAATGGGTGTGGCATGTAGCATTTGCTCTAAAAGTCATTTCTGTGGAGCGGTAGGTCCGATGGGTGTCACCACCCCAGAGTTGGCTGAATACCAAGGAAAATAAATGTTCAATTTTTTTTAATTGCATAAACAAAACCATATTATCCATGAAGGAAATTAAAAAAGGAGGATGTTTTACTTACAATCCTACTACCCTAACATGTGTTCCCTTTTAATCCCTGTCATTATGTACTTATTTTAAAAATATTTTCATCACATTGCATATAATAAGAGAAATAAGGTTTTACTATTGTGTATCCAGTAATAATAAAATAGTGCCCTTGGTGAGTGCTTACCTGGTATTCAACACTTCACATGGATTATTACCATCTCCATGTTATAGTTGAGGAAACTGAGGCATGAAGAGGTTACATCCTTTCCACAGGGTGCACAGCCAAGGAGAGAGAGACAGCATTTGAACTGAAGCCTGTCTGATGCCAGAGCTTGAAGCCCTTAATCATTATGTTGTATTTTCCTTTTTCTGCAGCTACTCACACACACGCAATCACATGTACACACAGATGCGTATGTTTTCATTTCTTTACGCAGCATATACTGAGCTTCTAGCATGCTGCACGCATTGGATGATGTTGGTAATGAAAAAATGATTTTTTCGTAGTCGCTTTTTTTTAAGGTGCTCAGGATTTTATAGGACATGTCACACACAGACAAATGCCTGCAACGTGATGTTCTATGTAATAAATGCTATTGGGGGAGGGGCGCCTGGGTAGCGCAGTCGTTAAGTGTCTGCCTTCAGCTCAGGGCGTGATCCCTGCGTACTGGGATCGAGCCCCACATCAGGCTCCTCCGCTGGGAGCCTGCTTCTTCCTCTCCCACTCCCCTGCTGTGTTCCCTCTCTGTTAAATAAATAAACAAAATCTTTAAAAAAAAAATGCTATTGGAGGAAACACAGAATTTGGTGTTTGGAAAAAATCCGTCCAGTGACGCCAGGGGGAGTTTGACGGAGGGAGTGGCGTTTGAACTGGGACTTGAAGATTGGGCCAGATTAAAATAGGTTTGTGGATAATAAAGGCATTTCAGCCAAATGGGATAGTAAAAATAAAACGGTAGAGGCTTGTGGTAGATCACTGAACAGCAGGTATTCCCCTTACCCTCAGTGACTTTGGCCTTGTGACTTTCTTGAGCCGATGGAATATGGATGGAAGTGCCATTATGCTATTTGTGAGTCCAGGCCTCTGTCTGGGAAGAGCATGTCTCAGATGCTCCTTCAGCCTGGGGCCTGGAATGAGTGCACACGAAAGCCGACTTGAGAGTGGCCTGGCCTGACTCCAGCTTGGTCCAGACGAACCCAGCTGACATCATACAAACTTCAGCAGACATGCAGACCAGTTAGTGCAGAATAAATGTCAGTTATTGTAAATCCCTGAGATTTGGGAGGGGATTGTTTGCTATGCAGCATAATCTCAGCAAAAATCTGATTTATACAAGGCCAGAAAGGATAGGCCAAATTAGAGGAGAAGGTAATTGTCCAGTTTGGCTGAAGAATACACATGCATGTCTGCACCTGTATACACAGAAGGATTTTAACTTAAGCCATGAAAGTGAGTAAAATGGCTCAGACTTTATTGGAGTTTGGCTGCCAAAATGGCCAAGATGATTTTACAGGCATCTTATATGGGATTTAAGAAAAATCTACAAAGTTATGAACTTGGAATAAAAGCACAGAATGTCTTTGATATTTTTTCTTCTTTCTCCTGCCCCTTTTATGGGACCCAGCACATACCAAGTAAACATTAGGGATGGTCTTCCCTCAAAGGACCTTACCAATTGAGTAAGCAAAATAGATATACACACAGGAAATACAAGGGGAGTTCTTGCAAAAGGGAAAGTGGCAGAATTTAAGGTAAAGAAGGAATCCGATACTGTTTTAGCTTAGTGACATAAAGGACATCTGCTAGCAAGAGGTTAACCATGGAAGTATGAACACTACGATTCATTCATAAATACCTTCTCCTGAGGCCAAGCGGTTACCAAGGGTCGTCTACTCTCTCTACTTTTCCACCTTCAGAGTCCAGGAATATAAATGCATATTGCTGATGATTGACAAGCCACCTGAATGCTTAGGCCAAGATAGAGCCCTGGTGGGAGGAAACAAATGTTTTAAAGGCAAAAGAGGTGTCGAAGTAAACAAATTGAGTGAATGGGTGGCTCTGTGGGAAAGGACCATGTGGGCGTGGCTTTTTGGGAAAGCCTGAGGGTACAGAATGGAAACATGCTGGGACCAGGCTGGGTGGAATGAATAGAGAAGGCTTTCTTTAATATCCATCCCTCTGGACTTGGGTTGGAAGCAGTCTCTCCAACTTCCTTCTGGTTTTGCTGTGCTTTGCTGTCAGTAAGACATTTGGGGATGGGCTGTGCCATCCCTTTCTCCCACTCACAAGTCACCCGTATATCATCATTCCCAAAGAGCTTGTCTCCTCTTTGCCTTCAGGACATGCCTTTGGATGATGTGTCTCCTTTATGAGACATACTGGAGTCATTACTTTTCAGCGAATGGATTCTGTACCCTGGAGTACATTTGCAACCTCCACTTCCCTCTAGCTTAAAGATAAGGAAAAATTTGTGACCATGGTACATGATTCTGAGCTGTTTCCAGCATTACCTCAGTCTTCATTGGATCAACCCTGACTCTGTCCTGGGGGTGCGGGGCAAGAGAAATGCAGGTCCTCCGGCTGAGTTCTTAGTGAGTAGCTCTGAACCTTTCAATGGTGTGACCACAGGGACCCTGACTGTAGCCATAAACCAGCTCCAAAGGAAGCCTTGTCACTTAAAGATCTACAAAATATGGTTCACCCACATTTGTTAAACACTTGCTCTTTGACAGGCATTGTGGTAGGCATAGCAAGGGACACGAAAATGAATAAGACATGGTTCTTTCCTCCACAGGGGGTTATAATCTAGTGGAGAAATAGATAGGCACAGAAGCAACACAGGATGTGGGAGGCTGAGTGTTAGGACAAGTTTGAGCGTGGGCCAAAAACGGAGCCACCCAGCCTCTAGGTTCAAATTGGAACATAGTGTAACAGAAATCCTACCATGGCCACATGGAAAGCCAGAAGCAGTCTGAATGGAGGGGACTGATTTAAAACATTATCTAGCAGGGTGGTCAAAGCTGAGGTATCCTACATTGGTCTGGGGAGAGAAGAACAGACCCACATGAATAAAATTCCTCTTTTTAAAGCCCCACTTCAACGATTTTTCTACCTAGCTTCCTATTTTTGTTTCACCTCCCAGAGTCACTGTCCAGGAGGCTTCTAGAACATTCTTTGCCTGGGGGATGAAGGCAGTATAATTCTAGTGGACCTCAGATCAGAACCAAGTGGGTTTATATTTTTAGCAACAAAACTACTGCACTTGCCATGAGCTGATTTCCCTTTGGATTAAGTAGAAGTGAAGGTAGCTTTCCTTTCCTCTATGTGAAAGTTAGCCTTCTTTCAGCTTCAGTGAGTGCTCATGGAGATCATCTTGGAGATCTGGTAGCAAAATACCACTTTCTAATAGTTCGTTCATTTTTTCCTTAAGTGGAACGGTCTTGGAAGACAAGCCTGGGAATTAGGCCTATAGGCTGGGAAAACAGACAGGGATTTGGGTAGCAGCTGTTTTTAATGTGTTTGGAGACTACATATGTACTATGTAGAGAACACATTGCATTCGGTAAGATCATAAAATATGCATGTGAGTGTGGTAAGAACATGACAATAAAAATGGTGCTGCCGACCCAGTGGGAACAATTTTTTATGCTGGCTCAGCCACGGGCTCCATAGCTCAGAACATGGCAGCCAAGCTACACTCTTTAGAGTTGAGATTTGTTGTGTTCCAATGCCACAATTCTTTCTCTTTCCCACATGATCAATATACAACACTGACCGAATTGTTAGTGGCAACTTCCAACGTCTGGGGAGAACTCAAAGATGCCTCCCAGATCTATGGAAATATTTAAGGACAGCATAGTTAAGGCCATAATCTTCAGGTACAGGCAATTTGCCATGCAAATGAGAGACAAAGCTTTGAGAGGGGAGGGCCAATGGTATCATGATTAAAATTAGGTGAGGGAAGAAATCTCTTAGATTCTCAGGGCACCTAAGAATCACTTTCCTTATGTTAATAAACTTTTAATTTTGACATAGTTTTAGATTTACCGTGAAATTGCAAAGATAGTACAGACAGTTCCCTTAAAATCCCTCAACCAGTCTCAGTCTTCCCTAATTATGATCTGACAGTGTCATGGCACATTTGTCAAAAATAAGACATCAATACTGATACACTATACTAACTCTAGACTTTGTTTGGATTTCACCAGCTTTTCCATTAATGTCCTTTTTTTCTGTTCCAGGATCTAATCCAGGATACTGTATCCTGCTTATTTGTCATGTTTCCTTAATCTCCTCTGGTCTGGGACAGTTTCTCCCTCCTTCCTTGTTTTCATAACCTTTAAGGTTTTGAGGAGAAGGAATAGGAGTATTTTGCAGGATGTCAAAACCAAACATGCTGTGTTTTAATGTGAGGCCCGAAACTCTCTTGCTTGGGAGAAACTGCTTTGTGTTGGAAGGCTAGAGAGGAAACATGGTGGATGCCGGGGAGAGAAGGCATGGAGAAGGATACTGTACCTACCCCCCTCCCATCTGCTCAGGAGGAGGAAGAGCACCTGAGGACCGTCAGTGTTCCGGTGTATTTGACGGTTATTTCTGGAGTCAGGGGTGTAACCCCACCACACATCAGAGTCACTGAGGAGCTTTTGAAAATACTGATGCCCAGGGGCACCTGAGTGACTCAGTCAGTTGGGCAGCCGACTCTAGATTTTGGCTCAGGTCATGTCTCACGGTTGGGGCATTGAGCTCTGTGTTGGGCTCCACGCTCAGTGTGGAGTCACTTGTCCCTCTGCCTCTGCCCGCCCCCCCAGCTCACTCTCTCTCTTAAATAAATAAAATCTTAAACTAAACTAAAATAAAAATACTGATGCTCAGAATTCACCCCAGACCAATGAAATCACAATTCTGGGGATGTGACTCAGGCATGGGTATTTTTTTTTTTTAAAGATTTTATTTATTTATTCGACAGAGATAGAGACAGCCAGCGAGAGAGGGAACACAAGCAGGGGGAGTGGGAGAGGAAGAAGCAGGCTCATAGCGGAGGAGCCTGATGTGGGGCTCGATAACCATAACGCTGGGATCACGCCCTGAGCGGAAGGCAGACGCTTAACCGCTGTGCCACCCAGGCGCCCCAGGCATGGGTATTTTTCAACAGCATAGCGCGTGATACTCACGTGTGGCCGGGACGGAGACCTGCAGATGTAGCTAGCAATACGTATCTGTATTGTATTTCTTAGCTAGCAAAGAACATATTCGCCTAAGGACCGGGGATACAGCTGTGGAAAGGAGCAGGCCCCAGCTACGCCACTGGGATTTGGGGTCTGAAGTCCTGGCAAAGTATCTTTAGAGTAGATTTAATTGGCAGTATTATTCTACTTACTTTTCTTAACTAGCTTGAAAACTGTGTGCCAAGCAGTGGATTTGTGTCCTTAATCATCAGTCTGATGTGAGGCTAAAGCAAGTGAGTTATGGAACCCTGTTCCTCACCTAGTTATCTTGCTTGTGGCTGTCCTGTGATCAGGGCTGACTATTTGGAGATACTAATCTATCACACAGATAAAGACACTGAGGCCTGGGAATCAGGAAGCTGGTTCTAGTCTTAGGGCTTT
Organism: Ailuropoda melanoleuca; assembly: GCF_002007445.2. Lineage (NCBI taxonomy): Eukaryota > Metazoa > Chordata > Mammalia > Carnivora > Ursidae > Ailuropoda > Ailuropoda melanoleuca. Next base: position 81,189,773 of record NC_048218.1, read on the forward strand.
TTTTTTTTTTTAAGGTTTTATTTATTTATTTGACAGAGACAGACAGCCAGCGAGAGAGAGAACACAAGCAGGGGAGTGGGAGAGGAAGAAGCAGGCTCCCAGCGGAGGAGCCTGATATGGGGCTTGATTCCAGAACGGCGGGATCACGCCCTGAGCCGAAGGCAGACGCTTAATGACTATGCCACCCAGGCGCCCCTCTAGTCTTAGGGTTTTAAAACCCATTTGACCATTGGCTGGTCACTTAATTTCTCTGGAACTTAATTTCTCTGAAACTCAGGGCACTCACCAGGAAAATGAAGGGTTTGCATTAGGTCACCACTGAGATCTCTTCTGGCCCTAACATTCTATGATTCTCTTAAATCCCAGTTTGTCACTTCCTGAATGTGTTACCTTGAGTGAACCACTTAGTCTGAGGCCTCATTTTCCCATCTGTGAAATAGGGACAGGGATGCCTCCCCTCAAGGTCACTTTGGGCACTAATTGGGATCCTTCTTTACGAGGTGCTCACAATTCTAGCTGTAATGTTTTCTAAAAGGGGTGATTGTTCCCTCTCTTGGGGATCATTGTATCACCTGTGCCTCTCTTTCCCCCACTATGTAAGTGCCTCCAAGTACTCAATAAGTATTTGTGGGCTGGGCAAATGGCGTAATTTGAAGATAAAAGCTAGTCAACACAGCAGTAGATTACAACACTGGCTTCCACTGGATTCACCTGAGGAGCTTTAAAAACCATGACTCTTCCATCGCATCAGAGACCAACCAAATTAGCAACCTCTGGGGATGGGATCCAGATGTCAGGGTTTTTTTTTTTTTTTTTTTTTTTTTAAGTTTCCCAGGTGATTCCCTGGCTGGCTGAGAATCACTGCCTTACAAGGGCCAGTTCTTGCTCAGTGAGTTGAAGAAACAGAAGATGGCCCGAGTAGTAAAGGCTGCCCAGTCCTTGAAGGGCTTGCACTCTATCTTTCTTTCTGTCTCCATCTACCGCAACACTAAGCACAGGTGCATGGCAGGAACTCAACATGAATGTGTTGAATTGGATGGAATTAAAAAAAATATCCAGCTCACCATTTTCTCCCTCAGCCATGTCACTTGCTATGTGATGCAATTTACAGAGCAGGTGAAGTCAAGGGTTCTAACTCATGTTCCTCCTCAATCATGTTCTCACTACAGCACAGGGCCTTTTAAAAAATTTTTTTATTTTTAGGATTCATACAATTTAATGAGTCTAGTTTGAAAGTGAGCGTCCCTCATTCTACCCGCACTCTGCGGACGCATGCTGGTCCAGCGATGCAATCCTGGGACTGATCGGTGCTTGGGGCTGGAGAGCAAGGTGGCAGGCAGCATGAAGGTGGTGGCATTTTCAGCAGCTGGAGTCACCGCAAGCCCATGTCACTGCAGTGAGGTGTGTCACCCACTGACCGTACGGCATCCAATTTGACCTCTCTCCCTTAGGTTCTCAATGCTTTATTTATCTTCACACTAAGAACGTAGTCGTAAAAAGATTCTGAGATGCTCTCCTTATTATTAATACAGGTGCTTACTTAGTTCCAGATAAATACAGAACCCCCCCCTCCTTTTTTTGAATGTGTTGTAGCTTTATATGAAGCTAATGGAGCAAGGCAATGCTCAAACGTCAAATTAAACTGCACAGCTCTGTAATCACTCAGACTGACATGGCATAAAAGGATAATTAGTAGTTCATTACATGGAACATTGTTTGTTCAGCTAAATTGATTTCTCAGCTGCCCATGTTTTCTGTTTACTTAGTAAGCGCTCCACTGCACATTTTTATTTGAGAGCTAGGAAATCCCTTTCCCTGAACTTTTTTTTTTTTTAATCTGTGCAGTTTTAAAATATAATTTGCTTGAGCTGGGTGAACCTCTGAATGACATACAGGTGTACGGTAACAATCCTGAGTGTGGATTGATGCTCGGAACACAAAACCGGCTGCGGTCAGAAACCTGCAAGACTACCTAAAGGCCGGAACATACCCAGTGGCTTTGTACCTGGAAATGCTTTTGTGGCTGTTTGCTTTTCAACTTAAGAGTGAACTCCCCTCACAGAAAGGGAGGGAGGGAGTGAGAGAGAAATTGGAAGAGACACCTAATCCCTTGCTGTTCAAAGTGGAAATTTTCCAACAAAGTTTTTCTTAAACCCTTCATGTTGCCTGTTAATGCCAATATAAAGGAAACAGTGGCTGTTTTAGGATTTCCTGCAACCCTGCTCACCATCGGCAGGATTTAGAAAAAAGGCTAAATGCTAGCTTTGAAACTTTCTGAAATTGCTCCCTTACAAAGATAATGTGCATTTGCTAGGTAGGCGCAGTATAGCTGTCCATTGCACATGCCCTTTGGTTCCTTCCGTGTCCTTTGCACTTCTCTCTGGTGAGTGAGGCATCCACAGAGATTTTTCTGGGCAAATATGGACATTCAGAGGTGTGGTCTTTGACTCCATCAGCATCTACCTCCAAACACGCAGCTCGCCCGGCTTTGGCCATTGCTTGGTTGGCTCAGCTTGACCAATGGGCTAATGCATTGACCTAAATGACCTTGGAGTTTTGATAGCCACAAGGAGAGGAGGGAAGCCAGTTCTGCAGCAAGTTCAAGGCTTGAGAACAGGATGGAATATAATTCTGGGCAACATGTCAGGCTGAAAGTTCTGCCACAAAGACGTTTGTTTCCCCAAAAATTCTCATTGTTAACTAGGTTTTGCTAGTCCTTGGAGGAACTTAGAAATCTGCTTTTTTTGATTAAACATCGACATTGTCTGCATTAAATGGAGAAGGTGAGTCTTTGAGAGGAGAGGGGAGGCCTTTTGAGGCCGGGCAAAGAAAAGCTCAGTGGCTCACTCTGGTGAAGTTTTCTTTCAAAATACACGTGTGCAGCTGGGGTTTGCACTAAGGGAACTAAATACTGTATTAAATTCCACCACGACCAAGTTCTGGGTTTCTTTCCTTGGCCCATTAGAGGGCATTTATAACATAAACCTAACCTATTGGCCAGGCGTCTCTCAGTTACCAATATTAATGGGAGGAAATAGAGCCCGCATGAATGCAATCCAGGGATAATCCCCGAGGCTCACCCGTGCTTTTTGATTTAATCTTTTCCCCTAGCAACGTTGTTAGGTGCTGGACTCAGACTTGAAGGTGTACACAGAGGAAGAGCATCCTGACTTTTGGAGAGAGCATGGACATACAGTATAGTTGTATTCTTAGCACAAAAAAACCAGCAGAAATATGAAATTTGAAAATTTCAGTTTGCAATGCCATTTCAAAGGTTTTTCTCTGCAGAGGGTAATTTGGGGGTCAAAGTCGCAGGCAGGCCATTCCCTTGTAGGCTTTGAATGTGGAAACCAGTTAGTGTGAAGATCTGTGATTACCCTGAATAGAGGGGGACCGTGCTCTGGTTTAAACAACGCTAATGAATGTGCTGTCATGAACTGCAGCCCCGCCACGTGGCTGCAGTTTTACCTCTGCCATCGTCGAACCTTCCCTCCTCACCGTCACTGCAGGCTTCCTCTCCCTTCTTGGGCCAGCGCAGTACTCTAAGTAAAGACAACGGGGTGGTTAGCAGTATCAGACTGTCCTTTATTCCTGAGCACTACTTGGCGCTTGCCCACCCGTCTACCCTCTTTACATCCCGCAAACCCTTTGGTGTCTCTCGGCCGGGGCGTGGACCTTCTGGCTCCCCTTTGTCATCCCCTATCTCATTTCTCCTGCTGCTGTTTGCCCTAATTTTTGTCAGTCACATTAGCTGTTGTTGGTACCTCTAGCCCCCAATCTTTACCACTATTGGGGAAATGTGGGCTCAGACCCAGCCCAGTTCCTATGCTGATGCCAACAGAGGCTGAAAGCATGTAAGCAATTCTCCCCAACTTGCTCCTGCAGCAATTCCATTCAAGTTCTGCTGTCAGAACTGAATTATCTGGATGTTTTGTTGTAAACCTCTGGGTTTTTGTTTTCCACTAACTCTTCTTGGCTACCAGAGAGGCCCAGGAACTGCTTCTCTAAGGGCAGGTCCTGGGCTCCATACATCTGTCTCCTCAACCACATTCAGGACATTCAGATGTATGGTCTCCCTTCCGGGAGGTTCTTGTACTGGCCCAAGACACAGGGTGATGATTCTGTCTGGATGGCTCTTGTGGATCCCTGACTGGCTGTCCTTGCTCTAGTCCCTTCTTAGCATCTTTAGCACCAAAATCACCTCATTTTTCTCCTCTCTCACTACCTGTTTCTTTGCCCCCTCTTCCTGGCCCATAGAGTTGGGGAGACCAGAGACCAGGGCTGGGCCTCATTTGTTTTCCTGCCTCTTCTCTTCTCTCCTCCATTTAGGTGCTCCTCTCACTTGGTTCCATGGTTTCAAATCCTACCTGTACGTGCTGATGTCTCCCCATGTAGTGTCTCCTAGTCTTGCCCGTTCTCCCGAGCTCCAGGCTCATAGCTAATGCCTACTCAGCAATTTGGGGTATAAGCGGCATCTTTAACTTAACGGGGCTTAAAAGGAATTCGGGATTTCTTTCCTGGAACCTGTCTTACTCTTTCCTTCCTCTAAGTCGAATAGCTGTATCCAGTTGCTAAGGCCAACTAGGAATCACCCTTGACTGTTCTTTTTTCCTTCATATCCAATCCATCAGTGAGTCCTGGAGGTTCCTGTATTCAAAATGTATTTCCAATGGGTTGACTTTTCTCCGGCTTCCAGCCACGGTCATCGCTCCACTAAACTATGGTAACACCCTTCTAACTAATCCTCCCTGCTTCTGCTCTAGCCCCTAACTCTATTCTTAATGGAGCAGGCAGAGTGCTCTTTCAAAAATGAAATTCCAGATTGTATCATTTCCCAGTTTGAAAACTCCTGTGGTGTTTACTGTGCTGAGAATAATATCTAAACTTCACGTGGCCCACTGGCTCCACATGATCTAACCCACTGTCACTTTCTGGTATCATTTCACTTTCCTCTCTTCCCTCAAATTCCTACAGCGGAGTCCTCGCCTGTATTGCTCCCTCTGCCTAGAATGCTCTTCCTCATATCTTTGCATGATTGCGTCTGCCTCATACTTTAGGTGGCAGCTCAAGTACCGTCTCAGAAAGACCTTTCCTGGACTTCATCTAAAGTCACTCTCAGTCAAATGATCCCTTATTAGCCCCTCTCTAGCATAAGTCACTCCTTGACTTTCTAAAAAAACTACTTTCGGATGTTTACTTCTTGGGAATAGTCTCCATGAGGGCAAAGCCTTTACTTTGTTGATGACGGAATCCCTTGTGCCTAGACTAATGTTTGGCATGTAATGCTCAATAAATATTTGTTGAATGGATAAAGTCCAGCATCCTTGTCTAGACCGGAGAAGGGTCCCACCTTGCACCCATGAACACTCATGTCTCTGCTCTTCCTCTACCAACACCTTTGGCGTTGGTTTTCTCAGCTTTCACTCTGCCCTGTCTTGCTGTGTGTGGCTAAGACACTCACTCCTGAGTCCACAACCCTGAGTTATAGCAGCCTTGCCCTCCAGTTTCCCAATGGAATCTCTTGGCTTTTCATCCTTGCTTCAAGCTTCTGAGACTCTGGGTGTCTGCTTCAATGACCGTTTTCATGGATGACTTTGGTTTGTCAAGGTCTTGCTTTCTCCCTGATGCTGGCCTAAACCACTAGGTCTTGCTTCATATTCCCCAGGGCCAGGTGCTTCCCACATTCTGGGGAAGCAAGGCGTCGGGGGAAGCAGTTTGAAGCTAAATCCCAGCAGAGCCTGAAGAAGGCAGGTTGACTTTCTATCTCAAGGGGCATTTTCCATCGCAGTCACAGTCCATGGATGTGCACCACTGCTTCCCTGAGGCCTTTCATTTCAAGAGTCCCCTTGACCCTCCCAGGTGGAGAACGGCCCCATAACCGAAAATCTTAAGGCCCATTAAAATGCAAAATCTGCTGGAAATATAAACCAAGGAAAGCAAAATTTACAAGATTCCCTGCTTGGGATGCCATGTGAAAGACTGACACGGGAAAAGAAGGGTAATAGAAGCCTCCCAATCAAAAAGGAAATTCCACTCTCATGTCCTGTCTATTGTTTGGCTTTTTGAGAGTAGGTGTGAGTACATGAGTGTAAATAATTTGCACATATCTATACTCCAATTACTGGTTTATAGATGAAGTATGTAAAGTGTAGGTGTTATTTATATTTCACTCTAATGCAAACTTATAAAATGAGTAATAGTTATTCAAGAACCTAGAATAACTTTTTTGGGTTTACTTGGATGATTAGGCCAGAAACACATTCAGAAAATTATATATATATATCTCTAAAAAAAACCCTAATAATATCTAAAAAATATCTCTCTGAAAGAACAAAGTGCTAGTTCTGCAGCACTTCAACCTGTCAAGCAAATATATATGAACATGTTTTTCTTTTGAAAGGCATATTATTATGTACCCGATAAATCAAAATAAGCTCCGAGTGACTTACATCTGTCAAATAAATAAAATTCAATCCCACATATATATATCACCTGTTAAATCCAACGTGGGGACAAAATCAATTCAGTTACGCAATGCCTGTAAAAACAAAAAAATTAAGAAGATGTTTATAGGGGCACCTGGGTGGCTCAGTCAGTTGAACATACAACTCCTGGTTTCGGCTCAGGTCATGATCTCATGGTCATGGGATTGAGCTCCCTGTGGGGCTCCCCACTCAGCACAGAGCCTGCTTGAGGTTCTCTCTCTCCCTCTGTCCCTTCCCTCACTCGTGTGCATGCTCTCTCTCTCTAAAATAAGTAAATGAATCTTTAAAAAAAAAAGATGTTTATATAGTAAGATAAAACAAAATTTGTTTTAAAAAAGAATTGCATTCCATTATATTGATAATTGTTAATTTATTTAACCATTCTGCTATTAATGGGCATTTCATATTAATTTATTATATTAATGCTTATATTTGTATCCACATGAAAATATTTCTATAAGGTTCATTTTTTTTTTAAAGATTTTATTTATTTATTCGACAGAGAGAGAGAGACAGCCAGCGAGAGAGAGAACACAAGCAGGGGGAGTGGGAGAGGAAGAAGCAGGCTCATTGCAGAAGAGCCCGATGTGGGGCTCGATCCCACAACGTCGGGATCACTCCCTGAGCCGAAGGCAGATGCTTAACCGCTGTGCCACCCAGGCGCCCCTATAAGGTTCATTTCTTAAAGTGAAATTGCTGTTTAAGGAGATTATGCAACCAGGCTCAGTCAGTTAAGCATCTGCCTTTGGCTCAGGTCATGATCTCAGGGTCCTGGGATCAAGCCCCACTCCAGGTTCCTGCTCAGCGGGGATTCTGCTTCTCTCTGTCCCTCTGCCCCTTCATCCCCTCCTGCTCTCTCTCTCTCCCAAATAAATGAGTAAATAAATAAATAAATAAATACAATCTTTAAATAAAACAAGAGAGATTATGCATTTTTTAAGTTTTTATTTTTAAGTAATCTCCACATCAAACATGGAGATCAACACTTGCACGCTCTACAGACCGAGCCAGCCAGGTGCCCCAGACTGTGCGTTTTAATTGGTAAATACTGTGAGAGTTAAGCTCCAACCAACACTGAATGAAGTTTACAAGTTTATACTGTCTTCACTACTAGACTCCTACTTTTGCTCATTTGATGAGTGAGAAGTTCCCCACCCTCTTTTTTATAGTTTTATTGAAGTATAATTGACAATGAATTTCACATATAACTTTCTGTGTGTGTGTGTGTGTATGTGTGAAAACTATCACCACAACCAAGCTAATAAACATTGCTGTTACTTCTAGAGGTTTCCTTGTGCCCTCCTATAATTCCTCACTATCTCTCCCATCCCCTCCTTACACTGTTCCCAAGCAACTACTGATCTGCTTTTGTCTCTATTCTATTTTCTTGGCTTTTATTTAAATGGAATCAAATAGTTTTCTTTTTTGTCTGACTTCTTCCACTCAGCATTATTATTTTAAGGTTCATTTATATTGCTGTGTGTATCAATATTTCTTGACTATTTATTACTGAATAGTATCACATTGAATGGATTTACCACACTTTATTTTCTATTCACCTGTTCATGGATATTTAGGTTGTTTTCAAATGTCTTGGCTATTAGAATTATGTGTTGCTATGTTTTTAAAAATGGCTGACTGGTTTTCCAAAGCGCTTGTAACATTTTATATTCCCACAGTGAGTGTTCCCGTTGAACCACATCCTCTCCAACACTCAGTCTGTCACATGTTTATTATCTTAGTGGTTGTGCAGTGGTATCTCACTACCATTTTAATTTTCATTTCTCTGGTGACTAATGACATTGAACATCTTTCTAGGCACTTATTTTCCATGCCGTATATCTTCTTTGGTGATGGGTCTGACATTTTGTCTATGGTTTGATTCAGTCATTGTGTTCTTACTAATTTGTAAGAACTCTTTATATATTCTAGGTACAAGTCCTCTGCAGGAAATATGTTCTGCAAATATTTTCTTCCAGTCTGTGGCTTGTCTTCATCATCTTCTCTTCCTTCTCCTTTTTCTTCTCTTTTTGTTATAGTGTCTTTTGAAGAGCAGAAGTTTTTAATTTTGATGAAATCCAATTTATTGACTTTTTTCTTTTTTTTTTTTTAAAAGATTTTATTTGTTTATTTGTCAGAGAGAGAGAGAGAACACAAGCAGGGGGAGTGGCAGGCAGAGGGAGAAGCGGCCTCCCCGCTGAGAAAGGACCCCGATGCTGGACTAGATCCCAGGACCCTGGGATCATGACCTGAGCTGAAGGCAGACACTTAACTGACTGAGCCACCCAGGCGTCCCTTATTTTTCTTTATAGTTTTCCTTTTGTATTATATTTAAGAAATTTTTTGCCAAATCCACTCTTACTTGCTGGCTTTGAAGGTGGAGAACGGGGCTACAATCCAAGGAATTAAGCAGACTCTAGATATTGGAAACGGCAGAAAAACGGATGCATGCATACATAATACTTCTGGACAGGAAAGAAGTCTTGCCAACATCTTGATTTTATCCCAATGAGGCCCACATCAGACTTCTAATATATGGAAATTTAAGATAATAGTATGATTTAATTTTAGAAACTATGCACAATATGTGTATGTGTGTATACTGAACAGAATGTAACCTCTTCCACTCAAATGTAAGTTCTTTGAGGCCAGGAATACTTTTATGTTCATTGTTATATCTCAGTGTCTATTAACAGTACTTGGTAGATAGTTGGGGGGGGGTCAATATAACTTATTGAATGAATTAATTAATCTATATGTTACCACATTTATATAAAGTAAATATATATATATATATATAGGTATAAGTTATGATACACAAAAGCATAGAACAGTGTTTGGAAGAATATATACTAAACCATCATCAATGATTATCCCTGGGGAAGGACTAGGTTTGGGTAAAGGGGAAGTGAAAATAGACATTTACTATTATCTGACATTCTTCTGAAATTGTATGTTCATGTCAACATGTATTATTCTTATAAATAAAAATATTAGTAAAGGAAATAATTATTGTTTCAATTCTGATCAAACATCTTTAAATTTGATTTGAAGATTCTGTGTTCTGTATCATTAAGCACTGTTTTCCCAGGAGATTTTAAAGGGACACAAATCAGTATTAAACAATTAAAACTAAAGACCAGGTGATTATTATCAGGAACTGCAAACCAGACTTCGAACAATGGCAGAAATAAAATATGGGTGCATGGTGAATTTCATCATCAGGCTTTGGGAAAGATTCAGAAGGTAATGTCATATTGGGTAGATCAGTGGGGGTGTAATGAGTATCATGTGAGAAGACACTAGAAATTACTTCATAAGTCAACTGGTAATTTGGTATCCAGGAATGAAATTCAGAAACTAGAGAAGAAAAATATGCAATCCTTCTGATGAACTGAATTATGACTCATGGGGCAGTTTGGATGATTTTTGCTTGCTGAATTTTATGGCCCAGTAGTAGCTGTGGCAGTTCTCATATATGGGTCATTGTAAAGGATGACTCAAATTACACAAAATCGTTCCTTTTGACCAGCTTCATGATCAGTATTGATTGTCAGAGGTGAATGTATCATGTAAGGATTCAGATTTCATTTAAGAAGACTTTATGGAGTGTTTACAGGACATTAGGATCTGGCATAGGCTTTATCAGAGATACAGGGACAAATCAGATATGGATCCTCTTCTCTAAAAACAGAATCTTGGGAGCTGAATCAAAACAGGAATGTAGGGGTCCCTGGGTGGCTCAATTGGTTAAGCATCTGCCTTCGGCTCAGGTCATGATCCCAGGGTCCTAGGATCGAGCCCCACATAGGGCTCCTTGCTCAGCGTGGAGTCTGCTTCTCCCTCTGCCTCTCCCCCACCCTGCTCGTGCTCTCTCTGTCTCTCTCACAAATAAGTAAAATCTTTAAAAAAAACCCAGGAATGTAAACTGACATGAAAGGATTAAGGTGATGAAGATACAAGATTATGAAGTTTTGAAGTAAGACAGTAACAATGGGACAGAAAGAAGGAGATGAATGAGAGAGTAATTGAAGAGGAAATGGAAAGACCATGGCCATTGATTGGATGTAGTGACTATAAGAAAACTGCCAAGACTGTTGGATTCACTGAACACCCCAGGTGACTCTTTTGAGGGAGTGACTTTAGCAGGCTTTTCCTAATTTCCAGGATTTCCTGGCCTATAAATACAGCTGCTTATTAATTATAATACAGCTATTTATTAAAGGGTGTCTTCAGCCTCTATGGAAAGCAAGGGGCCATTCAACCTCTGACCTGGTCAGGAGAAGTCATATTTTACTTACTTGCCTCACTTACCAGGCTTTGAGGTCCTTCTGGGAGAGGATTAGTAGTTCTCTCTCTATTCCTAGTGTCTTACACAGTGCTTGGTATATAGCAGACACTCAATTGTTTCTTGAATGGAACATAGAAGCAATAATTCATCATTAGGAAGAGAGAACATGACCAATAAATAAGCACTCAAACCTCCTTGATTTGTCTAGTAGGACTGAGTCCCTGAGGACTTGTGATACTCATTTTACAGAAGGTGACACTGGGGTTGCATGCACCCATTGTATCTCTTGGGTTAGTAGGCAGACTGCTCCTGGACAAGCAGAACAGCAGGTCTTTCTATGTTGGAACTTATGCTGATTTTGGGGGGTATAGATCGATTATGATAAGGTGCCTCCTCCAAGGAACTTAGAGACCAGTGAGAGCTCATTAGCTGTACTAGATGGATGCAGATGGAAACTACAACTCCGAAAGGGTACGTTTACCCATGTGTATTCGCCAGGATCGGCTTGGTTATACCGCGGCAACGAACAACCTTCACATCTCAGTGGTTCCCAAGGACAGCGTTTTGCTTACCCCACATGTCTGTTTGGAGTTGGCTGCAGCCATGCTCCACATTCTTCACCCAGGGACCCAGGCTGAAATGATGATCGTTTCCACCTTGAACCTTGCTCGTCATGTGGCAGAGGCAGGCACTGACTTTTCTTCCTGGAAGTCACATATATCACGTCATACGTTTTGTCAGCCAGAGCAGGTCCCGTGGGTATACCTGAGTTCAAGAGGCTAAGTAAATATAATCATCCCACAGGAGGGGCAGTGAATATCGATGAACAGAAATATAATCTATGACATCATTCTTCTGCAGTCTAATTTCTCAGCCTTAAGACTCGAAGTCTTGGAGGTGAATCTTGGAGAATAAGGATTAGGGAAGGTATAGGAATAAAGAGGATGTTCTGAGAGAAGCTGCGATTGTGGGAGAAAATTCAAATAAAGGAAGCATCAGGATTAATGTGTGAGGACTTTTAATTTAGCCATATACCCAATGGGGTTTGGTAGGGATGGATGTGAAGTCACGGAATTTTATTTTTCTCTGCAGATGATATTATCATATGCTTGTCACGACTAGGCTATTACTGTGAATTTTTTAAAAGAAGAAAAATGAAAAGATTTTGATCTAATGTCATCTTTATTTCAGAAAAAAGATAAGAACACTAATTGTTAAGACTGACAAAGATTTAATTTCTAGTTGCATTGAGAGGAAAAAAATTAACAGACTAACAAAATTATAACCTTAACGTGATTGAACTCATTACTCTTGAAACGTGGAGCAGATCCTTTGTGTTGGTTTCTTAGTTTGTTTATAGAACTGGAAATGACTTTAGCATGTTAATATTTTATCACATTAAAATTAATATCATTATGTTTTGAGAATCAAAACGTAAATGTAATGTAAATGCCATTATATATGTTAGAGTATGTTCTTTATTTCTTATGAAAATAATACATGTTTATTATCAAAATTTCAAGTAGCACAAAAAGTACGAAAAAAGAAACAATTACTTATAAATAACCGAGCATAATATTTGGTGAACACTATTTCATTTAACCCTATATACATGAAGAGAGATTGACATATGAATTGATAGGCAAGGAGATAGGTGGATAGGTAGGTAGATGGATAGATAGGTAGTTTTATAAGAATGAGATCAACCTATGCCAACTATTAAAAATACATTTAATTTTATTCTAATTTACTAGACATTGAGATGTGGGATTTTCGAATTTTTGATAGGTGTTTTTCTTCCCAAGAGGTATTACTCTCTTAAAATGCTAAGCTTAAAGATTTTGAAAACCATCAAGACATTAGCCATATCACATTTTAAAACGGAGATGTTCCATTTTTTATAGTGCTCACTGATTTCCTGCTATGAAGGAGGAAGCTTTTCAATACTCTTATCCTCTCTTCCTCTCTTTCCTTCAAATCTATTTTTATTTGGATTTTATTTAATTTTAATGTAATTTCAAACTTATTCCAATAGTGTAAGAACAGTGAGAGGCATTCCTGTATACCTGTTCCAAATTTTTATATTTTGCTTCATTTTTTATTCTCTTTATAATTTACACACATGCATATTATTTTTTCTAAACCATACTTAATACATAGTTAAATGTATTTCTGAAGAACAAGGACAATTTCTTAAATAATCATAGTGCAATTTTCAAGGCAGGAAATTTAACATGGATGTAATACTATTAACTACTCTGTAGTTCATATTCCAATTTTGTCAGCATTCGTCCAATATGCTTTTTACAGATCTTTTTCCTCGTACAGGATCTAATCTAGGATCATTCATTACTTGGTTATCATGTCTCTTTAATCTCCTTTAATCTGAAGCAATTCTTCAGCCTCTCAGTTTTCTTGATCTTGACAGTTTTGAGTTTAGGCAAGTTATATTGTAGAATGTCCCTCCATTTGGATTTGTCTAATGTTTCTTGATGATTTGATTCAGGTTCTGCATTTTTGGCAAGGATGCCACTGAGGCGATGTGCTTTCTCAATGCATCATATTAGGGGCACAAGATCGCTGTTTGTTCCCACGTTGGTAATGGTAACATTGATCACACGATCAAAGTGGTATCTACCAGATTTCTCTTCTGTAAAGGTAACATTTCTCCCTTTTTAATTAGTAAGTATAGTAACCAGAGAGATTCTAACACCATTTCATATCCCATGGCATCAAAATGTGGCCCATTAGTTTTAGCATCCACTGATGATTTTCTATTTTTGTCATTTCTTTTATATTAGTTGACTTCATACTACAAAGAAGAATTTTACTTTCTCCACTATTTATTTTTTTCACTGCACTATGCACTTTTATGGATTGAATTGTTTCTACCTCACCTCCCCACAAAGACATGTTCAAGTCCTAACCCCCAGGACCTCAGAATGCGAGCTTATTTGGAAATAAGGTTTTTTGGAGATTTAACCAAGTTAGGTGGAGGTTATTAGGTTGAGCCTGAATCCAAGATGACTGGTGTCCTGTTGAAGAGGGAAAATTTGGACACAGACACACACAGAGGAAAGACTGTATGAAGACAGACTGGGAGAATGCCGTGTGAACACGGAGGGTCAGAGGTACGCATCTACTAGCCAAGGAACACCAAATATTGCTGGTAAACCACTTACCAAGGTGCTAAGAGGCAAAGAAAGATTTCCCTACAAATTTCAGAGGGAGCATAGACCGCTGGTGCACCTTAATTTTGGACTTCTAATCTCAAAGAGACAATAAATCTGCTTTTTTAGGTCACCCAGTTGTGGTAACTTTGTTAAGGCGGTCCTAGGGAACTAATATAATACGTGTGTTTTTTTATTTTATTCAAATAGTTGTAATCAATTACTATCGTTATTTATTTTGAAGGATTAATTGTCCCAGAGTTTGCTGGAGGGAGCCCCTGGAAGCTGGCTCATGCATGCTTTTGACATGACCCCATTATCCTTTGAGCATTTCCTTAATTTTTGGCACAAGAAGATGGTCCTGCTTCTCTTGGTCCTCTGCCCTAGGCCCCCAGCTCTACAGGTAGGCGGTGTCTCTCTTTCTCTCTGACTCACTCCCTGTCTCTCTATCTGTTTACCTATCCATCTATTTATCATAATCTATGTATCTATCATTCCCCTGAGTTTATACTGATACTTTCAGTTTCAATCTCATACCTCAGGATACATTCTTGGCTTCCTTTTGCTTTTTTCTATTTGCAACTCCCTTTAACCACAAGGAGAAATCTGGCTCTCATTATGTCAAATATATTTCTCATTTGCTCAAGCCTAAGATATATTATTTATTTGCCTAAACTCACAAAATTAATTTTAGAATTGCTAATCCATACCACTGAAAAAACTAAATTTATTAACCAGAGTTCAATATTTCTATACAGTTTATTCACTTCTGGGAGGTAAAATTCAAATACAGAGATATACTCTAATCTTAAGTATACAGTTTATTGAGTACTGACAATTGCATACAGTTATCTATTCTATACCTCCTTCAATATACAAAACCTTCCCATCACTCCAGAAAGTTTCCTATGTCTATTACCAGTTAATCCCCTCCCCCAAGGCAATATGTTTTCCAGTTTTTTTTCACCATCGTCCGTGTGATTTTCAGTTATAACTTTTTTATTCCTGTTGGTAATTTTTCTTGTTTTTCATGTTTTCTTATGTTTTCTAGATTTCTCAAGTATTTGTTTCCCATTTAATTGATTTCTGTTCTTTACTTTTCCTTCCTTGTACTTAATTTGATATTAATTAATTTATTTTTTACCTTCCTCACATTAGAACTTGATCATTGATTGTAAACTTCTCTATTGTAACGATCTGACACTATAAATTTTTATCTAAGCACTGCTTTAGCTGCATTCCATAAATTTGGTATGCTGTAATTTAATCATTGTCCAATTAAAAATATTTTATAATTACTCTATGCTTTCTTTAAGTTACGTATTATTTAGAAATGTGTTGTTTAATTTCCAAATATTTGATGGCTTTTTAAACATCTTACTACTATAAACATTGGGGTGCATGTACCCCTTCAAATCAGCGTTTTTATATTCTTTGGGTACTTAGTGAAATTGCTGGATCGTGGGGTAGTTCTAGTTTTTAACTTTTTGAGGAACCTCCAAACTCTTCTCCAGAATGACCGCACCAGTTTGCATCCCCACCGACAGTGCAAGAGGGCTCCCCTTTCGCCACAAGCTTGCCAACACCTGTTGCTTCTTGTGTTGTTAATTTTAGCCATTCTGACAGGTGTGAGGTGGTATCTTATCAGGGTTTTGATTTGTATTTCCCTGATGATGAAGCGATGTTGAGATCTTTTAATGTGTCTGTTGGACATCTATATGTCTTCTTTGGAAAAATGTCTGTTCATGTCTTCTGACCATTTCTTAACTGGATTATTTGTTTTTTGGGCGTTGAGTTTGGTAAATTCTTTATAGATTTTGAATACTAATCCTTAACTGAGGGTTGATGGAGGGAGGTGGGTGGGGGATAGGCTAGATGGGTGATGTGGTATTAAAGAGGGCACTTGTTGCAATGAGCCCTGGGTTTTGGTAAATGATGAATTATTGAATTCTACTCCAGAAACCAATATTGAACTGTATGTTCATTAACAAGATTTAAATTAAAAAAAGTAAATTGAGAAATTAAAAAAATATATATCTTACTATTATTGATTTCTAACTTCCTTAATGGTTAGGGACTATACTCTGTAAGTAAGCTTCCAAACTTTTGAAATTTATTGAGACATATTATGTTTCAGCATATTGAGATTATTTTGGTAAATGTTCTCCGTGTACTTGAAAAGAAAATATATTCTGAAATTTTGGGCTGTTCTATAAACGTCATTAGGTCAAGGTGGGTAATAGTGTTATCCAGCATTTTTATGTTCTTACTGTTCTTTTTTAGTCATTTTCCTCTCAATAACTAAGTTCCATAAAATGTACAGAATATATTTTATTCTATAACCAAAATTTCCCCAAGGAATAGTCTTTGGTATATATTTAAATAGATTAAAATGTCACCATCACTCCCCTTACCATATCTTATCTAATGATGATTTCTTCATTTGGGTTTCACATAGTATTATAGGTATTTTATTTCCTAAATTCTTGAAAATTTAAATATATCTGTTCTATTGCCTTTCTCTTTGAATGGCAACATGATTGGATATACTATTCTTGATCACAGATATTTTTTCCCTTCAACTTTTTAGGGAAAAAAGTCGAATTCAGTCATTGGATGATGTTGCATAGATGTCAGAAGACAGGCTGGTATTTTTCTTCTAAGGCATGACTTAATTTTTCTCTCTAGATGTGATAAGGATTCTTTTTTTATCCTTTAAGTTCAATAACCTAATCAGGATTTGTCTTTATGTAGATGGTTTTGTGTCAGTTTTCCCTGGCATGTGATATGTCCTTTTGGTCTTCAGATTTAGCTCTTTCATGTTAGTATTCCTACATATTGCTGATCTCTTTTCTGTTCTTTTGGTTGGGTGCTCTGATACAAGGGCACCAATTATCATTATGTTGTAAAGATTTTATCTCCCCTTCACATCTAACAGTTTCTTTGTAATTGCTTTAATAGCTTATATTTTCCTTTTATATTTTAAAAATATATATGTATATATATATTTTAAAGAAGAAGCCCTTCTTCCTTACCATTAATTCGATATATTTTGCCATATGCTTGCTTTCTTAAATTTATTTATTAGAGCTCCAAAGTTGTTACTTGCTTCTTAATCCATTGATCTGGTATCTTCTCTGTGTTTAATTATGTTGTTTTACCATTCTATCTTTTAATAGACTTTTTTTTTTAAGATTTTATTTATTTATTTGACAGAGATAGAGACAGCCAGTGAGAGCGGGAACACAGTCAGGGGGAGTGGGAGAGGAAGAAGCAGGCTCCCAGCAGAGGAGCCTGATGTGGGGCTCAATCCCAGAATGCCGGGATCACGCCCTGAGCCAAAGGCAGACGATTAACGACTGAGCCACCCAGGCGCCCCTAATAGACATTTTTAAAAATTTCTTTATAGATAAAGCAGTTGTGGGCATCTTGCACTCTTTGATAATATTTTCTGAGTTCTTCAGGCTTTTGCTCCTTAGGATATCTGATACTTTTGAAAATTCTTTTTACTATAGTATTATCCAAAGTTGTCCTATAATTTCTTTTCAGATTACTCAAGCTTAATGCGTGAAGCTCAGTCTAGATCTTACATTTACTTTGACTTTTCTTTGATGCTATTTTTCTCCATTTTTTGGTCTTTCTTCCTCTGATCAGTGTGGGGACATAAGGTTGCTTTCTATGTACCTTCTTTTTTTTTTTTTTTAAAGATTTTATTTATTTATTTGAGAGACAGAGAGAGAGAGAGCAAGTGCTTGAGGAGCAGGGGACAGAGGGACAAGCAGACTCCAGGCTGAGCTTGGAGCCCGATGTGGAGTTCCATCTCAGGACCCTGAGATCATAACCTGAGCTGAAACCAAGAGTCAGACGTTTAACAAACTGAGCCACCTAGACCCCCCTGTGTACCTTCTTAGAGCCTGAGGGAATGTGGGTGGAGTGGGCTGACCTCCTTCAATGCCCAGCATACCTACTTGCTGGGGGCCTAAGAGAACTGCTGCCTCTTTTGAGAATCTCCTCCATATTCTGTACCAGGATCCAAGGGTGTATCATAATCCCATGAGCTTCAGCTCATTCTCCAACATACCACAGAAGCCTGGGACACTATAAGCTCAGGCTACTACTCGTGCTTAGTAGAGGTTCAGGGAAATCATCAAGGAGCTTTTACTTTTAGGAGTTTTTCCTTGGAATATTCTAGGGAACTCTACTCACCTAAGTCTCCTTTGCTCCAGGAGCATTGCTCAAAAATCCCAAGATTTTGCTGGCACACTTTGTTTCCGCAGTTCTGCTTTTAATAGGTTAGAAGCTGTGGGAGAGTGCAAAAACGGCACCCTACCAGTGCCTCCATCCTCAGACAGAGTTCCATCAGACACTTTCTCATGTGGCAGACACTTTAAGATAAACCAATGAATCTTTTTTCACATATGGTCTAATTACTTTTCAACTTGCTGCTATTTTGAAAAGAAAATTTTAATTCCATTATAGTTAACATGCACTGCTGTGTTAATTTTGAGTGTACTATATCGTGATTAAATAATTTTATGCATTATTCAATGTTCATCATGATAAGTGTACTCTTCACTTCATCGATTTCACCAATCCTCCCACCCGCTTCCCCTCTAGTAACCGTCAGTTTGTTCTCTATAGTTAAGAGTCTTTTTTTTTTTTTTTTTGGTTTATCTCATTTTTTATTGTTCATCTGTTTTGTTTCTTAAATTCCACGTATGAGTGAAATTGTATGGTATTTGTCTTTCTCTGACTTATTTCACTTAGCATTATACTTTAGATCCTTCTATAATGTTGCAAATGGCAAAATTTCATTCATTTTTATGGCTGAATAATATTTCATTGTATATATGTGTCATCTCTTCTTTATCCATTCATCTATCAGTGCACATTTGGGTTGCTTTCATAATTAAGCTATTGTAAATAATGCTTCAATAAGCATAAGTGTGCATGTATCTTTTTGAATTAGTGTTTTTGTTTTCTTTGGGGAAATACCTAGTAGTGGAATTACTGGATCATATGGTAGTTCTATTTTTAGTTTTTTGAGGACCTCCATGCTCTTTCCCACAGTGGCTGCATCAGTGTGCATTCCCAACAGATCACAAGGGTTCCCTTTCTCCACATCCTCGCCAACATTTGTTGTTTCTTGTGTTTTTGATTTTAGTCATTTTGACAGGTGTGAGGTAATATCTCCTTGTAGTTTTGGCTTGCATTTCCCTGATGATGGGTGATGAACATGTTTTCATGTGTCTGTTGGCCCTCTGGATGTCTTCCTTGGAGAAATATCTGTTCATGTCATCTCACTTTTTAATTGGATTACTTTTGTTTTTTTATTTTTTGTTTTTCATTTTTAGTGTTGAATAAGTTCTTTATATATTTTGGATACTAACCCTTTATCAGATATCTCATTTGCAAATATGTTCTCCCATTCAGTAGGTTATCTTTTAGTTTTGTTGATTGTTTCCATTGTTGTGCAAAAGCTTTTTATTTTGATGTAGTCTCAGTAGTTTATTTTTGCTTTTCTTTCCTTTGCTCAGGAGACATATATAGAAAAATGTTGCTACAGTTGATGTCAGAGAAATTACTGCCTGTGCTCTCTTCTATGATTTTTGTTGTTGGAGGTCTCACATTTATGTCCTTGATACATTTTGAGTTTATTTTTGTGAATGCTATAAGAAAGTATACAGTTTCATTCTTTTGCAAGTAGCTTTCCAGGTTTCCCAACACCATTTGTTGAAGAGACTGTCTCTCTTATTTCATATTCTTGCCTCCTTTGTCAAAGATTAATTGACCAAATATGTGGGTTTATTTCTGGGGTCGCTATTCTGTTCCATTGATCTATGTGTCTATTTTTGTGCCAGTACCACACTGTTCTGATTACTACAGCTCTGTAGTATATCTTGAAATCTGGGATTGTGATACCTCCAGCTTTGTTCTTTTTCAAGATTTCTTTTACTCTTTGGGGTCTTTTATCGTTCCATACAAATTTTAGGATTATTTGTGCTAGTTCTGTGAAAAATCCTGTTGGTATTTCAAAAGGGATTATATTAAATCTATAGATTGCTTTGGATAATATTGACATTTTAACAATATTTGTTCTTCCAATCTATAAGCATGGAATATCTTCCTTTGTTTTATGTCTTCTTCAATTTCTTTCATTAGTGTTTCATAGCTTTCAGAGTATGGCTCATTCACCACCTTAGTTAAGTTTTTTCTGAGATATTTTATTATTTTTGGTCTAATTATAAATGAGATTACTTTCCTAATTTCTCTTTCTGCTACATCATTATTAGTACATAGAAATGCAAAAATTTCTTGTGTACCAATTTTTGTATCCTGCAAACTTACTCAATCCATTTATCAGTTCTAGTAATTTTTTGGTGGTCTTTAGTGTTTTCTATATATAGTATGACATCTGCAAATAGTGAGCATATTACAACTTCCTTAGCAATTTGGAGGCCTTTTACTTCCTTGTGTTGTCTAATTGCTGTGGCTGGCACTCCCAGGACTATGTTGAATAAAAGTGGTAAGTGTGAACATCCTTGTCTTGTTCCTGATCTTAGGAGAAAAGCTGTTTTTCACCATTGACTATGATGTTAGTTGTAAATTTCATATATGGTCTTTACTTTGTTGAGGTATATTCTCTCTAAGCCTACTTTGTTGAATGGATGTTGTGCTTTGTCAAATGCTTTCTCTGCATCTATTGAAATGATCATATGGTTTTTATCGTTTCTTTTGTTGATGTGATATATCATGTTTATTGATTTGCAAATATTAAATCACCCTTGCATCCCAGGATTAAACCGACTTGATCATGGTGAATGAGTTTGTTTAATGTATCATTGGATTTGGTTTGCTAATATTTTGTTGAGGATTTTTACATCTATGTTCATCAGAAATACTGGTCTATAGTTCCCTTTTTTTGTAGTGTCTTTATCTAGTTTTGGTATCAGGGTAACATTGGCATCCTAGAATGAATTTGGAAACTTTACTTCTTCTATTTTTTGGAATATTTCGAAAATAAGTATTAACTTTTCTTTAAATGTTTGGTAGAATTCAGCTGTGAAGCCATCTGGTCCTGGACTTTTCTTTGTTGGGAGTATTTTGATTACTGATTCAATTTCATTGCTGGTAATTGGTCTGTTCAAATTTTCTATTCCTTCCTGATTCAGTTTTGAGAGGTTATATGTTTCTAAGAATTTATCCATTTCTTCTAGGTTGTCTAATTTGTAGGCATACAATTTTTCATAATATTCTCTTACAATCCTTTGTATTTCTGTGGTGTTGTTTATTTCTCTTCTTTCATTTCTGATTTTGTTTTTTTGAGTCCTCTCTCTCCCTTTTTGATGAATCTGGCTAAAGGTTTATCAATTTTGTTGATCTTTTTGTTGAACCAGCTCCTGATTTTATTGGTCTGTTGCATTCTTTTTTTAGTTTCCATTTCATTTATTTCTGCTCTAATCTTTGTTATTTTTTCCTTCTACTAGTTTTGGGCTTTGTTTGCTTTTCTTTTCCTGGCTTCTTTATGTATAAGGTTAGGTTTTTTGAGATTTTTCTTGCTTCTCAAGGTGGGCCTGTAGTGGTGTAAGCTTCCCTCTTGGAACAGCTTTTGTTGCATCCCCCAAATTTTGGGCCATTGTGTTTTCATTTTCGTTTGTCTCCATGTATTTTTTTATCTTCTCTTTGATTTCTTGGTTGATCCTTTCATTGTTTAATATCACATTATTTAGCCTTCATGTATTTGTGTTTTTTTCTGGATTTTTGTGGTTGATTTCTAATTTCATAGCATTGTGGTTAGAAAAGATGCATGATATGACTTTGATCTTTTTGAATTTGTCGAGACTTGCTTTATGGCCTAATATGTGATCTATTCTGGAGAATGTTCCATGTATACTTGGAAAAATATGTATTCTGCTGTTTTGGGTTGAAATGTTCTGAATATATCTGTTAGTTCCATCTGGTCCCATGTGTCTTTCAAAGTATTTGTTTCCTTCTTGATTTTCTGTTTGGATGATCTAGCCATCAATGTAAGTGGGGTGTTAAAGTCCCCTACTATTATTGTATTACTATCAATTACTTCCTTTCTGTTTGTTATTAACTGCTTTATATATTTGGGTGTTCCCATGTGGGTGCATGAATATCTACAATTGTTATATCTTCTGGTTGGATTAGTTTCTTTGTGATTACATAGTATCTTTCTTTGTATCTTGCTACAGTCTTTGTTTTAAAATCTATTTTGTCTAATATAAGTATTGCTACTCCAGTTTTCTTTCCACTTCCATTTGCATGATAAATGCTTTTCCATCCCTCCACTTTCAGTCCACATGTGTCTTTAAGTCTGAAATGAGTCTTTCACAGATAGCATAGATGGGTTTGCTTTTTTATCCGTTCTATCACCCTACGTCTTCTGATAGGAGTATATAGTCCATTATGGTCAAAGTAATTATTGATAAGTATGTACTTATTGCCATTTTGTTACTTGTTTTATAGTTGTTTTTGTGGTTCTTTTCTGTTCCTTTCTTCTCTTGCTCTCTTCTCTCACAGTTTGTTGGTTTTCTTTAGTGATATACTTGGATTTCTTTCTCTTTATTTTTTGCTTATATATTACTGGTTTTTATTTTGTGGTTGCCATTAGGTTTGTATATAATATCTTCTGCATGCAATAGTCTATATTAAGTTGATAGTCGTTTAAGTTTGAACCCATTCTTTACTTCTCTCTCCCATACATTTTACGTATATGGTGCCATACTTGACTTTCTTTCATTTTGTGACTCCTTTGATGATTATTATAGATATACTTAAATTTACTGCTTTTGTGCTTTCTATTTTTCTAACTCCTACCTATGGTCTTTCCTTTGCATCTATAGAGTCCCCTTTGACATTTCTTGTAGAGCTGGTTTAGTGGTCATGAACTCTTTTAACTTGTTTGTCTGGAAAACTCTTTATCTTTCCTATTCTGAATGATAGCCTTGCTGGATAGAGTATTCTTTGCTGCAGGTTTTTTTTCTTTCAACACTTTGAATTTATCATGGCACTCCCTCCTGGCCTACAAAGTTTCTTTTCCTTTCCTTTCCTTTCCTTTCTTTTCCTTTCCTTTCCTTTCCTTTCCTTTCCTTTCCTTTCCTTTCCTTTCCTTTCCTTTCTTTTCTTTTCTTTTTCTTTTTTCTTTTCTTCTCCTTCCTTCCTTCCTTCCTTCCTTCCTTCCTTCCTTCCTTCCTTCCCTCCTTCCTTCCTTCCATTATGTTCAGTTAGCCAACATATAGTTAGCCTACAAAGTTTCTGCTGAGCAATCAGCTGATAGCCTTATGGGGTTTCCCTTGTATGTAACTCTTTTATTTTCTCTTGCTGCTTTAAAATTCTCTCTTTATCACTACTTTCTGCCATTTTAATTACTATGCGTCTTGGTGTGGATTTCACTGGGTTGATTTTCTGGAGGCTCTCTATACCTCCTGGACTTGGATTTCTCTTTCCTTCTCAAGATTTGGTAATTTTGTAGCTATTATTTATTCAAATAAATTTTCTACCTCCTTTTCTCTCTACTCCTCCTGAGATCCCTATAATGTAAATGTTATTTTGCTTGATGGTCACTGAGTTCCCTAAATCTATTTTCATTTTTTATTATTCTTTTATCTCTCCTCTTTGGCTTAATTGCTTTCTGTTACTTTGTCTTCCAGATCATTGATCTGTTCTCCTGCTTCCTCTAGTCTACTATTTATTCCATCTAGTATACTTTTAATTTCAGTTATTAAGGACTTCATCTCTGACTGGTTCTTTTTAATGTTTTCTATCTCTTTGTTAAGAATCTCACTGAGGTTCTCCACTCTTTTCTGAAGTCCAGGGAGAATCTTTATGATCATTACTTTATTTATTTATTTTTTTAATAATATTTTTTATTATATTATGTTAGTCACCATACAGTACATCCCTGGTTTTTGATGTAAAGTTCGATGATTCATTAGTTGTGTATAACACCCAGTGCATCTTGCAATACGTGCCCTCCTTACTACCCATCACCAGCCTATCCCATTCCCCCAACCCCCTCCCCTCTGAAGCCCTCAGTTTGTTTCTCAGAGTCCATAGTCTCTCATGCTTTTCCAATGAAGACATACAAATGGCTAACAGACACATGAAAAAATGTTCAAAATCATTAGCCATCAGGGAAATTCAAATCAAAACCACACTGAGATACCAACTTATGCCAGTTAGAACGGCAAAAATCGACAAGGCAAGAAACAACAATTGTTGGAGAGGATGTGGAGAAAGGGGATCCCTCCTACATTGTTGGTGGGAATACAAATTGGTACAGCCACTCTGGAAAACGGTGTGGAGTTCCCTTAAAAAGTTAAAAATTGAGCTACCCTATGATCCAGCAATTGCACTACTGGGAATTTACCCCAAAGATACAGACATAGTGAAGGGAAGGGCCATATGCACCCCAATGTTCATAGCAGCATTGTCCACAATAGCTAATCATGGAAGGAGCTGAGATGCCCTTCAACAGATGACTGGATTAAGAAGTTGTGGTCCATATATACAATGGAATATTACTCAGCTATCAAAAAGAACAATTTCTGAACATTTGCTGAATCATGGTCAGCACTGGAGGAGATAATGCTAAGTGAAATAAGTCAAGCAGAGAAAGACAATTATCATATGGTTTCTCTCATCTATGGAACATAAGAACTAGAAAGATTGGTAGGAGAAGAAAAGGATAAAGAAAGGGGGGTAATCAGAAGGGGGAATGAATATGATCATTACTTTAAATTCTCTATCAGGCATATTACTTATCTCCATTTTGTTTAGGTCTCTTGCTGTGATTTTGTCTTGTTCTTTCATTTGGGACATATTTCTCTGTCTCCTCATTTTGTCTAACTCTCTTTATCTGTTTCTATGTGTTAGGAAAGTCAGCTACATCTGCTCTTGAAAGTAGTGGCCTTATGAAGAAGAGGTCCTGTAGTGCCCTGCAGTGCAATGTCCCCTGTTCACCAGAACCTGGTTCTTCAGGGGTGTCTCCTATGTGCATTGCATGCACTTTACTATTGTTGCTGAGCTGCTTTTGCCTTCAGTCCAGTTGTCTGCAATGATTCTCTTTGCCCACTGTGGTCAGGGTTTTGTCCCTGTGTAGTTAGTGAGCCAGTCTGGGGGCTGCCTTGGGCTTCCAATGAGTCATACCAGGCATTTGTGAGATGCAGTAGCACCAAACTGGAGGAGAACATGAGGGTATGGTGTGTGGTGCCAGCAATGTCCATGCTGGTGAGAGGGGACCTACAGTTGCTGGGGACTGAATCATGCCAGGTTGGAGAAGGCAGATCTGCAGAAGTGCCTGGGGCCAGGGCATGTGGTGTTAGCAAGGTTTGTGGTCTCCCATTGGAGGAAACATGGACCCAGGCCTGCCTAGAAGGGTGTGTCCAGAGAGGAACACGTGGGCAGGGTGTGCTGTTAGCAAGCTATAGACCAATGTTGGCACCATGCTGGCTTTAAGCTGGGAAGCGAGGGAGGGAAATGACACCTGTCAGTTCCTTTGTTCCTGGGGAGTCTCCCAAAGTCCCTGCCCTCCAGCACACGCTCTTAGATTAGTAAACAAATACTCCTCCTCTATACCCCAGGCATTTTAAAGACTGTGGCTTCTGTGCAGTACCTTCGCAAGGCTGTTTGTTGTGCTACCTCATTAAGGGCGGGGTCTCAGTTTCCTCTCACTTTCCTGGCTCTCCCATCAGCTGCTGATTTTTAAAGGTCCAGGTTTTAAGCCCTGCTGATTGTAAGAACTTAGGAAATACAGGCCCTCTGGGTTTCAAAGCCAAATGATACAGAGATTCACCTTCCCTGTTTTGGCAGTCTGGTGTGAGAGTCTGTTTCTCTTCCCTCTCCAAGACTACAGTATCCCTCCCTCCACAGACAGTACTGTGGATCTGTTTAGCTCTCTACCATGTCTCTGTACTTCCTGCCCTCTTCAGTGTGGCCTCTTCTCTACATGTAGCTGTGGGAAGTCTGTTCTGCCAGACTTTGGGTGGTTTTGTGGGTTATTTACACTGATGTGACTGTTATCTAGTCGCATCCATGGAACAAAGTGAGCTTAGGGTCCTCCTATTCCACCATGTTTCCCAAAGTTCAACTTGCTGCTTTGCAATGGGTCTCAGGGTGAGTGGTTCTATGTGCCAACACTTTGAGTGGAGTCTCACCTTTTTACAGACCTTTGGGTCTCCTGGACATAAGCCCCATTGATTTTGAAAGCCAGACATTGTGGAGGCTTATCTCTCCATTGTAGGGTCCCAAGGGTTGGGGGGGGGGTATTGAGGGACTTGAATCACTCACTCCTCAGGCATATATTCTGTATTTTTGAGATCCCTCCTGTCCATGGGTCACCATGCCAGGAGTGGGATGGTTGGCAAGACTGCATCTCTGCCTCTCCTACCTTTCTTGATGTGGCCATCTTATTTTTTGTTGTGCAGGAACTAGCCATTCAGTTAGTTTTCAGGGCTTTTTCAGAGAGATATTGTTCTATGTGCGACTGAAGGTTTGTTGTGCCCATGGGAAGAGGTGAGTTCAGGGTCTTCCTATGCTGCTATCTTGAACCCCCCTCCTATTTAATAGTTTTCAAACTGCTAAAGAATTTGAATTCTCTGAGGCTGATTGAGTGCACATTTAAAAAACCAAATACGTAAATGAAATAAAGCCAATGGCAGTCCACTAACCTCCAACAGTTACTATAATTTACAAAACTGCAATAAAATTTGTTTTTGTATTCTACATAAAGAAAGTGTACACCAAGTAAATGAAGATTAGCTGATTAAAGCAAAGAAAGAAACAATTTTAAGATAATTTAGAAACAATTAGTCACTATAAACGATAAAGATATCAATAAAATCACCTTTTTTGTGGAATCATTGATTAATGGATTATTCTTTTTATGTGAAGATGAATAAACTACAGTCTCTCTACTTGAGGCTCTCACAATATGGAAAGAATATCAGACTATTCTTCCCAATAAGGCATGGATAAAGTATTATGAGAGTTTGAAGAGAGCGATACTAGGTTTTTTGGAGACTAATCTTAATGACGAGTGCTCACATTTATAGAACGCTGACTACGTGACAAATCCCGGAAAGCCTGACTCTAGAAGTTTTATCCTCAGAGCTGATGGGCGCTTGCCCTCCTTCTGAGTCGCGGTTGTCCCACACTGCGGCCTGACAGTAAGCTTTAGCTCTAAGTTGAGGAAACAAGAATTCTCCTGTATATTTATTCAGAAAGGAGGCCTTTGCCTTCCATCTTCTTATGGAAAGAAGAAAGAGAAGCTTAGATTGTTCAAACTCCACTTCTCCGATTTTGTTCTCCAAGTGCCAATGTAGAAATATACTTTTCTTAGAAACGGATAGGAATAAACTATCAAATTTAAGAAAAATATTGGTAAGAGACTCTTGAAACTTCAGAGGTGTGAAGAACTTGTAAGTGAGCATCTTAGCCCCATCAAATGAATGCTGGTTTCCTGTTTCGGGGTACCTACCCCAGGGCACTGGGGGAAATTTTAGATGAGCTTAATCCTTAGGAAACTGTGGAGAATGAAAGAAGCACTAGAAGAGGGGCTTATGACTTACTGGTAATCCTGGGATAAACTGGTAATCCAGGCATCAATTCCAGATGAAAGTATGATTTGTGAACATATAGAAAAGAAAGCAGTAGGTCCACTAAGTCGAGCTCAAATAAGTCAAATTTTCTTTTGTTTTCTCTTTTCTTTTGCAGGAATTATAGTTTGGTAGCTCAGGAGACTGCATCAAACACAGCATATCCATATTTCAGGATTGCATCTGGCTGTCTCTTTTGAACTTTCCTTTAACAAAATGAAGAAATAGGAACAGGAGGACAGTATCAGGAAATATGTTCATAACTGGTCAAGGAAATAATCGAACCCCAAAGGGGGCTAATCAATGGATTGTTGATAACCTGATGTACAGTTCTAGAATCTACCACATATATTGTGCCCTTGTCCTGGCAATAACTGACAAAGTTTCAGTTAGTGTCTACCGTGTGTCAAACATTGTGCTGTGTGTTACAATGCCGGGAACTGACATGCTCATTTTATGAACACATACTCAACACTTTATGATCTTATTTGATTCTCCTATGAAATAGGTATTATTATCTCCATTTTATAGATGAAGAAATAGAAAGTTGGAGAACTTAATTAGCCTGACTAAGATTGACTACACAGCTACAGAGTGGCAGGGCCCAAATATAAACCTTGGTCTGTAAATTTTCCTTCACTGCCTTTTTTTTTTTTTAAATTAATGATCGGAACAAGAGAACAAATCAATATGCATATAAAATGAATGCAAAAGAGATATTGACGTAGGAATGTGCTTAATGACAGAATTAGTATCCAAAAGAATTTTAATAGGCTGGAGCAAATTTAATCAGAGAACATTTAACAGAGATGCATGTGAGATCCTGAGCTGGGTTCCAAATATCCAGCTGCACAGGGCAATGTGGCTTAGCAGCTGCGTAAGCTTAATGTGATTCAACAGTGTGACATAGCTGCCCTAAAAGTGAATGAAAACGGATGCCACACTTGTACAAATCTAGTATCCCAAGCAAAGAGATAGATTATTCTGTTTTATTATGGAGCTTGTGAGTAGTTCTGGGCAGCGTACCTTTGAAGAGACATAGATGGACTTAACCAGTCTTGTGAAAGGACTCAGTACCATTTTTCTCTCATTCTTTCGACAGGTATTTTTTTGGAGTGCTTGCCATGTGTCAAGCATTGTGTTAGGTACTCAGGAAATGGCGGTGTATAAAATAGCCCTCTTGTAGCTTACATTCTACCTGGAGAGGCAAGAAATAAACAAATGAATAAACAAATGTGTATCATAATGTCAAATAGTGATGCATGCTGGAAGAATCTAAAGCAGTGTGAGGTGATAGAGAATAGGGGGAGGCAATTTCAGATAAGTTTGTCAGGGAACTATCTCTGAAGAGATGTCATTTGTTCAGAGACCTGGCATAACTAAGAGAGGGCATCATAAATGGAAGAAGAACATTCTATGTGAAGGAAAATGAAAGTACAAAACCCTGAGGTGGGCGTTTGCTTCATATGTTCTGGAAGGAACTCAAGGAAGCCACTGTGCTTTTAACAGACCGTGAGGAGAAACAGGACTCCAGGCTGTTGCAGAGGTCAGGTGAACAGAAGGACAAAATGATCCGACCTGAGCAACAGGAGTAAGATGAGAAGAGAGAGCTGATCACTGGATTTGGCAATATGGTTCTCGCCGGGGACTTTGTTGTTCTTCATGAGAATTAGCTGAAAGAGCCTGAAGGCATCTAGCCTTGGTAAGAAAAGTCTTAGAGCAATGTAATTGTGGACCATCTGAATACCTCCTGAAATCAGATCTCTAGGGACATGGAAATGTGGAATTAGCATTTTTGGCCCTAAAAGTTTTTTCTTCACCCTAAAAATGGAAAACCGCTGCTATGGGACTTCCTAGCTGACTTAAGAATGTACAAAGTTGTTCTGTATCTGCACGGAGGGGCAGATGGACAGAGGCTTGAAGTAGACAGATGAGATGTAATATTTAAACGCTGGCCATCTTAAAGCAGAATGAGTTGTTTATGACAGAAAAAAGTCCTTGTCAACTGAAACAGAGACGGGATAACCACTAATTTGGGGGGAAATTGTTCGGAGGGATTTAAATATCATGGCGGGTGGGAAGAGTGCTGTATGAAGCAAACTTCTAACCCTGAAATGCAAACAGCAAACCGCCCTGCTCCAAATAGCCAGAACACTGGCTCCGACTAGCCTTGTCTATGTCTGTTTTGACTTTGAAAATGTAGGAACAAGACATTTCTACTTTGTTGAGTCCTAGGATTTGGGGTGTCAAGGGGAAGAAACGTCTATTAACTGAAGGAAAAAGAAGAGAGTTAAGATCTTACTGTACAATGGTGAAAGAAAGGAACTAGTAATTTTGAAAGTGTTGCATCGATATTTGCATGTTTCCATTATAATATGTGAAGAAAATCCTGAACATCTATTCCCTTGCTGTTATTGGATTTATTATTATTATTATTATTTATTACATTAGGGCAAAGGCGCAAAGTCAGAAGAGATATCTTGGGTTTGTTAGCAAATGAGATGTTCCAAATTTTGTGTCACACAATTAGCTTGGTGTGCTGCTTTTTGCTGGCTGCACCATTTCCTGTGCGCAGCAGAGGCCGGGCTGTGGACCTCCTCATTTGTTGAAGCATATGCGGTATTGTTGAGCTCACCACACAGCTGTGGGGGGAAAACGTTGCTCACCCTGAGGTTATAACCCCCCTTTTCTAAATTACTGTTTACTGATGTGGGAGAAAAGGACTCCTGGCATTGCTCAATAATTACTCTTGGCACAGTTCAATAATTAATGAAGTGTTAAAAAGACACTGCTGAAGTTTGTGCATCTGCTATGGAGGGTATGAAAGTACAAGAAACTTGCCTGCGTCTCTAAGTCAAAGACGCACATGGCCTTCCCTGTCCTCCTAGGAGAGGACCTGGTGGGGAGTGAGTGCAAACGAATGCTTTTGTGGAGGAAAGAAGGGGACTCTTACTACCAGGCTGTTGCCACGTTTCTGAGAATAGAGAAGCCCAAAGTGGTAGGGTTGTAGTTTCTCCGTTTTTTTTCTCCCCTGTGATTTATAGGTGGGTCCTTCAATCTGTGAGAAGAAATTTGTATGCAGAAATGACTGTTCTCCTCTCTCTACTGCTTAGAATAGAGGACTTGTTAAATCAGCAGTTTAAAATAACTTGATGATGGTGATGGCGCAGGGACAAATAATTACTGCCACTAGTACGGCCTTTACCTCCTGAAGTTTTAGGAGGTAGCAGGCTGGCATCTTGCCTTGTGAATAAGATATCAAGAGTGATTTTTAGGTGCAAAATTAACAAAGGAAGGAATAAATATTATTTTTCCCTCAAAGGACGCAGTTTGGAAAAAGCCCAAGGATTAACTCTTTGTGCCTCAGTCTGATTTCACAGTGTGTCACCTCTCGCACTTGTCCTCATCAATCACTGCCATAGGACCAGGCCTCAGACAGGCCTCTGGGCTTTCCCAGGAATCCCTGCTGCTTGGCTGGAAAGTCTGGTCCAGGCCAACGGTTTCTGAAACACAGCTCAGGTACAAGCTGACTCTAGCTTCAGGCCAATTTCTTAAGCAAAGGGTCTTTGCTAATATGTGGAACAGGAAAAAAATGTCGGGAGAATGGGTTGCTGTTTCACTCACCTCCTACCTCCACCCACTCCCCACTCCACCACACTTATTTAACATCTAGTTCAGACTAAAAGGAAGACGTTTGACAAATTCTGTTTTATTAACTCCTCTGGTTGGGTTGGTGATAAATTAAATATTTTGTTTTCTTTCTCTCTTTTTCCCCCCAGTGTTGTGTATATACATTTCTTTGTGGTCACAATTTCTCTATGTGACAGCTAAGGGGGAGTAGAGGGCAAGGAGTAAACCTTGAGGAATTAAGGTGCAGTCTGCCCTATTTTTTCCCCCTCCTCTTTAATATGAAACTGGTTACAGGCACATTTTTTTAAACCTCTCAGCAGGAATTGCAAAGTTTTCCCGGGTCATCACCTAGCAACAAAACCCAGCAAAACATTCGCAAAGCAGTTTTTGCAACGCAGCCGTCACTGACTGGCAGAACTGACTTGTGGAAGGCTGAATTTGCCATGGAGGGGAATTGAATGCTTTCTTCTTTATTCAAGTAGAATGCTGAGATGTGCAGTCTGGATCCTGCTTGAACCAAATTAATGTACATTAAAGAATAAACCATAATGCCCATTGTGAATAGGAGGTCAGAAAGATTCAACAGAATTTGATGATGGGCCCGTTCTTATGGAAACTATTTAAATTGAACTTTTAACGTAGTTGTTTTAAATAAGGCAATCTGAGATTGATATAACTCTCCCTTTATTAGATAAAATATTTTGAGGACTTTTGGGTAGTGTCAGAAACCTTAAGTCTATTGGGTAATAAGTTCAGAATTCAACAGAAGATTACTTAGTCTTTTCCCCGAAAATAGTAGTAAAAATCCCCCTTCAGAAGGAGAGGAAATCTGCTTTGTCTGGTTTTGACTTCTACTCAGAGTTAGTGGCCGGGGATAATGTCTATTATTATTAAGAAAATGTGCTACCCTGGAACTTGGTTATAATATTCATCTGAAGGTCTCTGCTGCGGGTGTTTTCCCTTGGAAGGATCTTACAACAGGATCCTTTTGCCTTGCCATGTACTTTAGAACCAAAAGACGGAGTGCAAACACATCTTATTTCAATTATTTTTTTCTGTAGTAGCATATGTGGAGACTCAACTATACCAAGTCAATGATCCAGGCATCTCCATCCTGATTTTTAATACTCAGATAGGGCCTGCTGTGCTCAGACCTCTATTAATAACAGAGGAATTTCTTCAGCTGGGTACTTCAGGCAGAGAGCAAAAAGATTCGCTAAGTGTGACTGAATCCTGACTCTTCAATAAGAATTCTCTCAAGTGTGCCCCGTACGTGCACGAAGGACACGAAGTGTGTTCTCATATCAGGCTTCGGGTCTTGATCATTGAGGAACTGGTGAGGAAATTATACTCCAGGTTAGATTCTGTTCCATGTGTCGGGATGCGGCCCCCCATGCGGCAGCCTGGGATGCCAATTCTGCTCAATGTCCATTATTGCTGATGACAGAATTGTTCTAAACGTTTGCCCCTGTCCTTGCCCAAAACATAGCTTTCAAGTACTGAGTCCTTCTCAGACGACTTGTGTATAAGACCTTGCTCCCTCCATTATGCTCTGTGAAATGTTGGCTGTCTGCTTTTTTGTCCATCACTCTTCAGGCTGAACTCCCTTTGACAACTTTTTCTCTGCCACATTAGTGTCTTCTGCAGCTGTGAGAACAATATTCTAAATCCTTGTTGCTCAAGTAAGAGCCAGCGTGTCAACCCAGGCATCCACATCATCTGGGGACTTGTTATAAATGTAAAATCTCAGGCTTACCACCCCTCCCCCAAGAACTACTGAATTAGAACCTGCATTTTAACAGGTTACCTAGGTGACTCATGTGCCCATTGAAGGTTGGAGAACACTGTGGATCTTTCTGGTTCAATAATTTGCTTCCTGTTGGGAGTTCTAGCTGAAAATGAATCTTCCTATTGGCATTTCTTCTAAAATATGAAACAGTTCCCACTCTCAACAATGCTGAAGGGAACTTAGAGGATGAACCATAGGAGCAACAGCGAGACTCAACGGAGATGTGGAGATTTCCCGTAAGTTAGCTGATACACACAGACAGGACAACCCAGGGATTCCACATGGCCCAGCAGACTATCAGACAGTTTTCTCTTCCTTGTATATCTTATTGGTACCCTTTTAGAGAAAATTCTACATTTTGTCTTATATTTTTCTTATTTTTACATATGACAACTCTTCTGTAAGATGGAAAACTACTTGAGGCAGGAAAAGTACTTATATTTATCCCCTTCACATCCCATAGCTCAGGGCTTTTATTATACTAGAAGCTCAACGAATGATGGTTGCACTGAATTGTTAACATTGCCAGCAGACGCAGGGTGTTTAAAAGGGTCATGGCAAGGTCTCATTTTCTAGGGAAAATGAGAAGGAACTTGATAATGACCAAACATAAAGCACTGAGGGGATAGTCGGCCTTCATGACTCTACGCATTTGACTTACATTACAAATGGTGCAGTCTGGTCCAAAATAATCCTTTCTATTACCAAATAGACCAGGTCTTCAAGGTATTTATGAAAGATACCATAATTTGGAGGCATCCTTTTGACTCGAGTA
The DNA here is from genome assembly GCF_002007445.2 of Ailuropoda melanoleuca. Classification (NCBI taxonomy): domain Eukaryota; kingdom Metazoa; phylum Chordata; class Mammalia; order Carnivora; family Ursidae; genus Ailuropoda; species Ailuropoda melanoleuca. The sequence continues at coordinate 81,223,532 of NC_048218.1, forward strand.
TCCAAGTGTTAGATGTCCATCCAAAGTGGTCCTAAAGAAGGAAGAACCCGTAAAAGCAGAGGGAATATTACTTTAATGGTTTTTATGAATCTGTTAATCCTTCTGTTCAGAGGTGTGAAAAAGCAGAGTTGGAACCTGGGAGTATGAAGGGAGTACATGTGGAGAAGATTGACATTGGGAAAGAATTTTATTTGTGCTGAAGATTGAAGAAAGTGTTGTGCTCCTTTGCTTATTAGTTACCAAAAATATGTAGATATTTCAGTAAAATTGTTGATTGTAGAAAGTCTAATCCTATTTAGATTTCCAATTCCCAGTTTACACAATGGATTACACAGATGAGGTGCTGATATTTTGGGAGTATGAAATAGTCTATTTTTATTTATATGAAGTTTTACAAAATTTGTGAAGGGTAACATGACTAGGGCTTAGTTACATTGCTCTCACATCAAGGTTTATGTGGTACATTGGCAATTTGAATTGGTAGTGGAAAAGGTGGAAATGAGAATTCTGTCATGTACAATCTTAGGAACCCATACTGGGGAAAGGAAACTAAGCATAAAGAGTCAACTTTGTTTCACTTCATGGTAAAAGCAAGAGGTAAGAAGACATTTATAGGTTTATACAAATTAATGCATACATCATCCTAAAGAAAAAAAAAAAAGAAACCCAGATGGCCAGATGGGAATTTTTATCCTGGCTTCAAGGAAGTATAAATGTCTTTTAAAGGGTTGAGTTACAGTTACAAAAAAATATAGCCAATTAAGAGTAAAAGCTGTACCAGTTTCAGAAGCACATAATTTCATTTATAACTAAGGGCAAATTTGTCACTTAATTAGTAATTCTGACACAGGTAAAGAGGAAGACAGCTGCTTTTCTAGGCATTTTATGCCTCACTGGTCCCCGGTAACCAGATGGCATTGTTGTTGCTGATGGATGAACCAGAGAAGAAGTGGGAGAGGATCCACCCCCACCCCAGCTCCTTGAAATAACAAACTTCATTTGAAATCTCACAAGGAGTAAGCTTTCTTCTGTGTTCACCCAGGCCAGGTTTGGGTGGGGAGCCATGTTGAAGCTGCACACGTGGTTTTGCTCTCTACTCTTCTGGCTTGTCTGAGGAGACCCCACAGTTAGTAGGTAAATGAGTAGCTGCACGCAGTAGCCTTCTTTTGTTTAGAAAAATTCCCAATTACAGAATTATTCAATAATGTTGCACTCGTTTTTTAAACTAAAAGAAATATCATTTATTTGTCTAGAATTTTAGAGTTTTCCACCTGTTTTTTCATGATGTCATCCATTATTTGCTGACCATTCCCAGTAACTTGTGGAGTAAGGAGGGACTGAGATTATTTATTTCCATTGTGAGACTGAGAAACTAAGGTTCAGAAGGGTAATTTAGCTGATCAAAGTCTGCAAAGCTAATTACAAACCCGGGACTAAAATCTAGTTTCTAGATTCCTATAACCATAGTTTGTACTTCCTTTAATACAAAGGTTATGCAACAGATAGATGAAATGATGACCGCTCTCGCTAGTAATTAGGGAAATAGAAATTAACATATCAAAATTTTTATTATCAATTTGGTAAAAATTAAGATAATGAATTTTCATTGTTGGCAAATATATAGAGAAACACACTGTGGATATTTGTGTAAATAGATGCAGCTTAAAAACTTTCATACTTTTAAACATAGCGTTTCTCCTAGTAATCCATCCTATAGAAAAAAATCACATTTGTATATACACATGTATGTACAATGATATTGATTGTTTACATCAATAAAAAACTGCAAATAACTTTGAAGCACCTGATTTGGGAATTATTAAAAGATTATGGCATATCTATATTATGAAATTATTTTAGAAAGGAGAGATGTACATACACTGATACAGAAAATTTTCCCAACGTATTGATAAGTAAGTGAAGCAAATTGCACAGTGATTCTTAAAGTTTAATTTATTAAATAAAAAAGGTGTATGTGCATATACATGTATAAAATACAGATGCGTAGAAAAAAGGTCTGTGACAGCACAGACCAAACTGAAACTAGTGGTTACCTATGGTGGGAAGAGTGATATTGTGGGAATGGGCAGATAAAGAGGAAATTTATACTTAGTCTCTATTTCTGTATTATTTGGCTCTAAGAATTTCTTTATGCATCATTGTGAAATAAAAAATGTTTGAAAAGAAAAGTTAATTTTTCCTGGGCTGCCTTCATTTCTTGCATCCTCGATAGCTGCCTCTCTCACACTGTCTGATGACTGGAGTCCTTCCTGAGTCTCAGCAGGAGCTCAGCTAGATGTCTCTAAACTGGCATCACCAGTATCTTTAGGTGGGGAGATCCTGACATCGACCTTTCAGAATCATCTAGGTTTTCTGTCATTGCATTCTGATGGATTTTTACCAACCTAGATATAGAATAACCGTGCTGATTTTTTTAACTTTCACTAGATCAATTGTTTCAAAACACTTTTGGCCACAAAAGTTATATTCAGAAGCCCAATGCATGAGAAGACAAAAGTGGAGCTCCTTTGGTTGAATTTGAGGATGGTGAGGGCTTCTTCTCAACCTCACCCCCCCCACTAAACTCCAAAAATTGCTTCCAAAAAGCACCTAGGCCTCCAGAAAACAGTTTGAAAATCATTGACATTATGTCATTTTATAAAGAAACAGGAGTCCGGTGAAGTGAAGTGATTTAGCTGAGATTACATAAATGCTAAATGTGGAGCCAGTCTTTGAATTCAGATATTCCGCATCCAGTTTTATTGACTTTTCCAGAATAGTGGTTCACCTTTTAGTCAACTCCAATTAGTTTTGGCTGTCCAGACTTTTTCAAAAACAGAGAGCTCAAATGGCATCTCTACAGATGGTACAATAGGGTTTGCTGTGTGTGTTTGTGCACACCTCTCAAGCACCCTTTATGACTAACTTCTCAATTACTTTATCTCAAAGAGCTCCACTAAGTAAAGAACACACAGCAAATTTTAGTTGTCTCGTACTATTTTACTTTAGGAGATGAGATGGTAAAATTACTATCATTGTAACTTGTGCCATTTTGTAATATCCAGATGGTGCCACATTGAGCCATAATGACCCAGTGCTCAACACTGAGAGCTGTCAGTGTACAAGCCTCCTTGCTGTCCTAGTGTTGGTGAGTTAGGCCACTGAACCTTTAACTAGACTAACTGAATAGGCCATTCTAATCTATGCTTACTGGTTTTCACCCACATTGGAACTGTGGGTGATTTACAAGTTTCCAGTGATGCCTTAAACTTATTTTCTAGTTGATAAATTATTCAGCAGTGTAAATCACTCTTAAACACCCTAAAAGTCTTTAAAAAAAACAATTTGAATAATGCAAGTTCTAAGACCAGGATTTGATCTGTATCAAGTGGAGTAAAATGTTCCACCACTGTGTCTGACTTGGCTAAAACAAGTTAATCCCTTTGAGTTGAAAATGCTTAATAACATTCGTTTACCGTATAAATCTTTCCCTTACGCAGTTCTGCTGAGATGTAATTGACATATAGTACTGTATAAGTTTAAGGTATATAGCATGAAAATTTGACTTACGTAGCTTGTAAAGTAATTATCATAGCATTTAAATCTTAATATCATTATTATCATCATCATTGTGATTTATTAAGTGCCTTTTGCTAGTCTTTGGGAGTGAAGTGTAAGACCAAGAACACTATTATGTTATATTTGACATAGGGCCAAGAGAAACGGTAGATCCAGTCCCAACACTTGCTTTTGTGGGACTCAGTTTCCTAATCTATGAAGTAATAGGGTTTGATTAGATCAATAAGATTATCTGAACCTCTAAGAATTCATAAAGGAAACAATGAGAAATTGGGGCCCATTTTCAGCATTTCAAAAAGTCTAAATGAAATGACATGTTTATGTTAGCTGAGGCCCTACAAGGGAATTAGTGCATCAGTCATGTAATTAATTACATAATTCATTAATTTTAAATATTGATGATTGCCTATGGCTCTTACTATATTGTATATTATACTTTTATATGGATAAAAGTTAGGAAACAATCCATTACTTAATAAATAAAATCTGCCAGGAAGAAAAATTCAAAACACAAATTACATGGTGGTGAAAATTTGGGAACTCCTGGTCTAGAAGATCTTCAGGCATCTTTGAAGAGGACCCTAAATGATCCCTGACTTCTGGTATTTATGCCCTTGTGTAATCACTTCCCTTCGAGTGTGGCCTGGATTTAAGGACTTCCTTCTAATGAACAGAATATGACAGAAGTGATGGGACATCATTTCTGAGATTGGGTTATATTAAGTTTGTAGTTTCCATCTTGGGGGTTCTCTTTTGGATCATTTGCTCTGGGGAAAGCCAGCTGCTGTGTTATGAGGTGACCCTGTGTAGGGACCCACATGAGTAAGTTCAGAAACAAGTCTTCTAAGGCCTGCCAACAGCCACGTGAGTGAACTTGGAAGCAGGTCCTCCTATTAGGGAGTCCTGTAATGCCAGTAACATCAGGTGACACCTTTATTGCAGTCTCATGATAAACCCTGAGCCAGAACTATCTAGCTAAGCCACTCCTGGATTCCTGACCCACAGAAACTGAGATAACAAATGCTTGTTGTTTCCAGGCTCTAAATTTGACATATTCTGTAATGTGACAATAGATAGCTAATATGGACTTTTCAGCTTTCCATGTTTTAATTTTCAAGTACCTTTAAAGAGCCTTTATTTTTATTTT